>NW_026652290.1:16641186-16729265 GCF_009828535.3 Hylobates moloch | reverse complement strand
TGTATATAATTCTATATATATATAATTCTCTCTATATATAATTCTATATATATAGAATTCTATATGTATATAATTCTATATATATATAATTCTCTCTATATATAATTCTATTAGAACACAGCCATGCCCATTGGTTTCCATATTATCTATGGCTGGTTTTGCCATACAACAATAGAGCTGAGAAGCTGCAACAAAGACTGTATGATCTGCAAAGCCTAAAATATCTGCTATCTGGCCCTTTCCAGGAAAACTGTAACCACTGAAAGTCCGCTGTTTCGATTCTGGGCAAGATGCTATGGCAGAGGAGGGACCATGATGAACTACTTAGAAAAATACATAAGGCCATGTGAGCTCTTAAACAAGTTTTTTGGTTATATAATTGTAAAGTAGAAAATAAAGAGCCACCCTTAATTCTATCACCCTCTAGTAAGAACTGTTAATATTTTGCTGTTTGCATGTAGCTGTTTCTATGGACATATAAAAATATAAGTATATATAATTACATAATTAAAATCCTACTGTGTTTAGTTTTGTATCTTCTATATGTTTGTGTTTTACAGTTTTTGGTGACCATTTTAAATGTCCTTGAAAATTCCTTGTTAACATGACTTTTAATAACTTTTTAATATATGTCACGACATCATAATATATGTCACGACACCATTTGACTTCTAGGTAGTTTTTGGTTATTCCTAATTCAAAATATTGTTTGCTATATCAAACAGCATGAACAGAAATTTTTGTCTGATTCTTTGATTATTTCCTTGAGATAGATTCCCAGAAGTGGAATTACTGGGTTAAAGGGTAAGGACAATTTTCAGGGTCTTGATAACATATTGCCAAATTGCTTTCCAGAAAGATTGTACCAATTTATGTTCCCACCAGCAATGTACGAAATTGCCACCTTACCCTACTCTCACCAGCACTGTGCACTATCATTTTAAAAAGTTACCAAATTGATAGGCAAAAATTGCATTTTGTTGTTTTGATTTGAATTTCTTTGATTACTGGTGAGGTTAAACATTTTTTTCATATGTTAAACACTTCTTCGTATGTTTATGGCCAAAGGGAATCTTAATAATGGTCTTCAAGTGTGCAAAGGGGTTATTTAGTAGATTGGGACCAGCTGTTCTCAAAAAGAAACTGGAAACATTTAAACTTCAGCAAGAAAGCAATAGGCCAAAGGTCCTTCAGTGAAAGATGGTCCTAAGAGTGGTCAAACCCTACTGAAACTTATGATGCAGCTCAGCATCTCTTTACTCAAGGTGCAAGGAGAACCAAGAAAAATAGTTGTAAATTGTTGGGTGCTTATAAGTGCTAGAGATACTGCTCACGTTTACATATGTTTGCATTTAAATGCTCACAAAAGCCCTATGAGAAACATGGGGCTTAGACATAATTTATTATTAATTATCCAAAGTAGGATTGAAATCTTCACCCTAAAATCCTGGATTCATAACCATTTTGCTATGCTGCCTCTGAGAGAACAGAAAA
The DNA here is from genome assembly GCF_009828535.3 of Hylobates moloch. Classification (NCBI taxonomy): domain Eukaryota; kingdom Metazoa; phylum Chordata; class Mammalia; order Primates; family Hylobatidae; genus Hylobates; species Hylobates moloch. The sequence goes on along the minus strand of NW_026652290.1, from coordinate 16,727,771 downwards.
TGAAATTTTCTGGCTCAAAGGTTTTGCAAATTCTTCATAAAATGAAGGAAATGTGAATTCATTTCCCAACTCCTCAGCATGACATCTTCTCTCCAGTACAAATCACAGCCTAGTTGTTTGCTGCATAAACCTTTTGTTGGCTGCCCTTTCCTTAGGATGAGAGCAAAACCTTCAACTTGACCTGTACCATCAGCCTGGGCTCTGCTGATTCCTGCTCTCACCTCTAGTTTGCTTCTCTTCAGCCCACCTACTGGACTAGATCCCTACCTATCTCAGGACATCTTGCAAAAGTTGTTCCCGTTGCAGAAACTGTCTCCTTACCAGCAGCCTCTAACCACCACATGTGTGCATGCATGCATACACACACAACAACATACATGGTTCTCTTGATATGTCTTGTATTTTTCCTTCAAAGAAATAATGTGTGATTATTTGATGAATGCCTGTTTCTCCCACTGGGACCATCAGCTTAGAAAAGAAATGATGTGGATGTCCTCACCAAGTTATTTGCAGAGCTTAGCAGAGTGGGATAGAAGAGGTATGGAAGAAGTATTTATTGACTGAATGGATGAATGAGTGAGTGAATTAATATAAGCTCCCTGCTGCTATACCTGGGCTGTGCATGTTCTCAGTATTACACCCAACCTGGTCCTGGTTTTTCCCTTTGCCTATCCTATCCCTCTGTTTACCCCTAACCAAACAGATTTCCTAACCTCTTCAGCCCATCCGATTGTCAGCTCGTTTGGAAATTCATGGAGGGTAGGAACTGCCTCTCATTTCTTCAGTGGCTGTCTCAGCATCTAGCAAGGGGCCATATACTTAATCAGTGCCCAGCATTATCATTGAGTGAACTCATTTGGGCAACTGGTGGCTATCGACCTGCCTACTTCTTTTCGCAGACCCATGCAGGAGACCTCTCCAGGTACACATATTTCCTGCTGCTGAATGGCTTAGACTGGGATTTGCAAGGAACTACGAAGTCCAAGCCCTTTGCCTTTCTTTTAGAAGAAGGCACCAGCTGGTTCTCCAATGTTTTCTGTTTTTTGTTTTTTTTTTTTTTTTTTTGAGACGGAGTCTCGCTGTGTCACCCAGGCTGGAGTGCAGTGGCACAATCTCGGCTCACTGCAAGCTCCACCTCCCGGGTTCACGCCATTCTCCTGCCTCAGCCTCTCCGAGTAGCTGGGACTACAGGTGCCCGCCACCACGCCCGGCTAATTTTTTTGTATTTTTTAGTACAGATGGGGTTTCACTGTGGTCTCGATCTCCTGACCTCGTGATCCGCCCGCCTTGGCCTCCCAAAGTGCTGGGATTACAAGCGTGAGCCACCGCGCCTGGCCGGTTCTCCAATGTTGAAGGTCTTCTCCAGAGATGTGAGTTCATTGTAGGACCCATCCCAGCATTTAAACATAGCTCTGACCCCTTTGTTCAGGGCAGGATAATCAGATGGTCAGTGCAGAGGACTCCCCATTATACCAATTTTGGCAGTGGTTGGGCAGGGTTTGCTCTTGTGATCAGACACAAGGTGAACCTGGGCAGGGATTTTTGGTTGTTTTTATTTAAGGATATCCCAAACCCTTTGAGCAGTGTCTGGCACATAGCAGGTACTCAAAATCGGATGGCTGAATCTATATATCCCTGGGCCACAGGGGCATGCAGAAGGAGTGAAAAAAACAAGAAGGAAGACAAGGAAGACATTGTTTTGGCTGCCGACATTTCCTGAAAGAGCTGCGGAGTCCCCTTCACTTCGGGCATGGGACCCAGACGGCTGAGTGATGGGTGGGCAGCCCTTTTTCTCCAGCTCTGCTTGCCTCATTCCCAGTCCTCTATCCTGAGCTCCAGGGAAGGTCCTCCTGCGATTTAGCATCAGAGCTCTAATTAGATGACTTTCTTACTCTGGGCACATGTCTGGACCTTCTGGGCCACTGGCGTAGGAATAGAGGAAGAAACCCCAGCCCCTCTGGTGTGTGGTGGTCTGGGCCCCTTCAACATGGCCGCTTCCGTATCCCAACCCCAAGCGCACCTGATCACCATATCCCTGTTACTCCCATGGAATGACTGTGATGGTACCTGGGTCAACACATACATTTGGGCATCTACATAGTGCCATATTGTTTTCCATTTATAACTTATCTATTTTGTTATCCATCTAAGCACCTGTTAATCACTCATTCATCACAAGGCCTCTGAGACTATACTACATTTTAATTATGTTTCTAGGGAGGAAGGATGATACAAACCTGAATGAGACACCTCTGTAGCATTTGGGGCTTCCCTGTACCCATCCTCATTCACTGTCCATGTCAGGGAAGTAGGGAGGGTGGTGTGGAACAGGGACTAGGGCCAGACAGCTCTGGATTGGAATATGGGTCTGCCACCTGCTCTGTGACTCTGCAGCTTACAGAGGTTAAAGGACATTGAAACATGGAGTTGATAATAGTACCTACCTCATGAGGTTGTAGAGAGACACAGAGAAAGCTCTCAATTAAGTTAATGGTTGGTTTTTTTTTTTTATGGTTGGCATTTTTATTTACAGACCTTAAGATGTGGAGAGATTACAACTTGCTCAAGGTCTCATAGCTAGAAGATGTCAGAGTGATAAATCAAACCATGTCACATGACTCTAAGCCCAAAGCGGCCTCTAGAAGGTTGTTTGATCTTTTGAAGGAAGCACAAATCACCATTCCAACATGAAAGATGGAGAAACTTAAGTCTAGAGAGATTTAAAGGACTTGTCAAAGGCAATGAAACAAGTGGTATGTGAACTTAGGTCTCCTGGCTCCCAGTCCAATGTTCTTCAAATATGATTTTGGCAGTGGTCTACCCAGCTAGTACACAGTGTGCAGCCACTCTTCATGGGGAGTTCTGGGAGGGGTTTCAACCAGCACACTCACTCCTGCTGGTTGTGACCAGCAGGACAATTGCTGAGCCACATTCTGAGCACCTGCAGGCGGAGGTGGGATCTTACAGAAACCTAGGGCATAAGGGAGACAGGGACATTAGACCCTGGCTACTTTAACATACTCACTTTACAGATGAGGAAACTGAGGCCCAGAGAGGATAAATGACTTGTTCAAGGTTAACCAGTTGGTCAATGGCAAAGATTAAACCAGAACGCAGGTCTCCTCTCTCCAGCCAGAGTCTTCAAGCAAAGTCCCTAGGAGGTCAAGCCAACTCTTGCTGCTGCTGCCAATCTAGGGACAGATGTGGCCACTTTCTCCAAAGGATCTCAGAAAGCTAACTTTATGGCGTTCTACGGAAGTCCTATCTTTCCTTCAAGGGAACCCCATTCATTTGCAAGATGGAAGGCTATTTTTAGTATTGACTTTTATTTTCTCCTATGTGACTTCCTCTCTCATGTACCATTTGGCCTTCACAGTGGCTGAAAAGACAGTTCCTAGGAAAATCTAGAACATTTAAGCTTACGTGTGTTGCAGTTCTCCTTAGGGAGTGGAAGGGCAGAAGCCCATAGTGGGTGATGTTTAGACTGGGAGGAGGGAGACGCTGGAGCCGGCCAGGTATTGAGGTCTAGGTATGTTCCTGTCAAGTGGGATTTGTTCAGTTGCAAGTGAGAAAAAAGCTAAACTTAAACTAGACTTTAAAAAAAGAAATCTATTGACTCATTTAAGAACTACCACAACTCCTTCAGGCACAACTTGATCCAGAGATCTAAATCATGTTAAATCATTTAAACTAAACTACTTTATTTCCCTCCATCTGTGGTGGAGACCTTTGGGGTTCACTCTTGAGTAGTTCTTACCTTCTGCGCCACATTGGATGGCCATATTTCCCTGCCCCTTTGAGTTTAAGTGAGTCACATGACAACTTCTAGCCAATAAAATGAGTGTATTATGTCTCTATTTCCTACTTGAGGAACTCTGAAAGCCACATGTTGAGATGGCCCCACTACAGGATGGAGAGCACCCGAACCCCCAAATTATGGAATAGAAGAAGACAGTTGCCCTGGAAAATTATCTGACCCACATTGGACTTTATGTGAGGGGGAAATAAACCTTTATTATGTTAAGCTACACAATAATAAATAATAATAATAATAACAATAATTGTGTTTATTTGTTACCTCAGCTTAGCATGGCCTTCCTACCTGACACAACATCTCTGGGTTTTGCTCTTCTTGGCATTGGTTTAATTCTCAAGCAGGTTCTTCCTCCGGGCTCCTGGGCTCACAGCCCCATGTCCAGCAGAATGAGCCACCTCTCTAGCCATGTGCCCATTCATGAACCAATCCCTACAGCCTGAGGGATGTGCTGACTGGCCAGGCATGGGTCAGGTGCAAGACTGATACTGGGTCTTCCAGAGAAAAATGGGGACAGTGGTATCAGAAGAAAGGTGAACACCAAAACCAGATGTCCATACAGGTCTGATGAGTCCCCACCGCAGTGACAGTCCCCCTTCACCACCATGGATGAAGGTTGGCCTGGCAGCTAAAACCCAGGCTCTGGAAGTCCATGCTTCCTTGTTCTCAATCACTTACTATAGGTACCATCTTGAGCACGTAGGTGAAACTCTTTAAGACTCAGTTTTTTCACCTGCAAATAGTAATAATAATGGCACCTACTTTATCAGGTTTTGCAATGACCTGAGCAAGGCTAGCTGGCTCTTGAGGGCAGCAGTTGAGCAGGAAGGGGAACTCTACGTGGATTCCTGTGAACCCCAGAATGAAAGCCTAGGAGTTTCAGACAAGCCTGGCCAACATGGTGAAAACCTGTCTCTACTAAAAATATAAAAAGTTAGTAGGGCATGGTGGCAGGTGCCTGTAATCCCAGCTACTCGGGAGGCTAAGGCAGGAGAATCACCAAGGTGCCTCTGATGATCACAATTACTACCATTCCTGAACACGGAAATATTTTAAAAACAAATCTTCCTTTTGTAAACCTTTGAGCCCAGGGGAGCACAGAAGTTTGCAGGTTTTCAGCTCGTGCTTCTCTTCTCCAAGCCTCTTTTGCACTTAAGGTAACTGCAAAGCAAGATAAGGTACTAAAATGAGCACTCTTTGCAGGGTATTATTTATGGGCAGCAAATGGAACAGAGACTATTTCCCCTTCCAGGGGGCTCGGGATCTCTGGTATAAAAATGTAGGACTGGGGTGGTGAGAGTTCAGAGGGTGGGAATGGTGATTGGCTTCTGAATTTGCAGGCACAGCCAGATGGTTTTGATGTTGACATTACCCTTCCCAGGCTCACTGCCATCACTTGTGGGGAAACGCCAAATTGTGTGCATTTTGAGTGTGTCTTTGCAAACATCCTGCAATCACATAAATAACTGGGCTTCATCCGCCCTTCGCCTCCCATTTTGTACCCACATTTCCCATAGCATTCCACTTCTCCACATTGTCCCACTGTGGAATTAAAATGCTCCTTTCCAGAGCAGCAATTAGGAGATTATTTGACCGGACCAAGACTAGGGACTGGTACTTCTTCCAAAAAGACCGGGTGTTTATTATGTACCAGGCACAGGGCTTAGAACTTTGAATGTTTTATCTGATTTAATTCTTGGAAAATTTCGGTGAGGTGGATATCAGTTTCATCTCCATCTTCTGCAGGCAAGGAAGTGGAGACAAAGAGAATTTATAGACGGGAGCCTGAAGCTAGCAAAGAGTTGAGACAGGGCTTCAGTTCAGGCGACTAGAGTCCAGAGCCCCTGTGTGTAATCCCAAAGCTCTGTCTCCCACATCCATTCAGAGCGGCTTGGTTACTCTGTTGTGCAAAAGACAAGGCAGAATTTGGGAATCCTCTGAAACTGCCAAATTCCAGTGCTCCTGTAACCATCTCCTCTGAACCCATCCCTCACATTTTGTGGTGAGGAGAATGTGAGCTTTGGCTTCCCAGACCTGGATAAGAAATCCCCTAGGTTTTTTTGTTTTTGTTTTTGTTTTTTGAGTAATTGTGGGACCTGCACAGGTCCTCTGATCTTCCTTATCTTGACTTCTCCTTGGAAACCAGGTGATATGGTTTGGATCTGTGTCCCTGCCCAAATCACATGTTAAATTGTAATCCCCAGTGTTGGAGGTGGGGCCTGGTGGGAGGTAATTGGATTGCAGGGGTGGAGTTCTTACGAATGGTTTAGCACCATCCCCGTGGTGCTGTTCTCGCGATACTGAGTGAGTTTTTGTATGATCTGGTTGTTTAAAAATGTGTAGCACCTCCCTCCTCGCTCTGTCTTCCTCCTGCTCTGGCCACATCAAATGTTTGCTCCCCCTTTGCTTTCCACCATGGTCCTAAGTTTCCTGAGGCCACCCCTGAAGCCAAGCAGATGCCAGCATCATGCTTCCTGCACTGCCGGTCGAACCGTGAGCCAATTAAACCTCTTTTCTTTATAAATTACCCAGTATCAGGTATTTCCTTATAGCAATGTGGGAACAGACTAATACACCAGGTATGGCCATCCCCGATAGGGATCTGGTGAGGCTTAAGTGACAGCGTGTGCATGGGTTGCTCAGAGCCCAGCCCACAACTTTCCCCTCCTTCCTCTGCCTTTTGGCTGAGTGGCAGTGCCAGGGCTGAACACACTCTAGACATCATTGAATCCAGTCACTAGACCTGAACTCCCTGGGGCATTGCCACCTGGATCTCGTTTCTCTCCCTCTTCCTCCCTTATTTCTTTTCTCTTTGTCATTATCATCATGGTCGAGTGCCCTCTTTGAATACCTTTCCTGACGCTGCCAGTATTTGCCAGGGTTTAGGAGGACCTAGATGAGCTGCAGCCCCCTGCCTCCTACCTCCCATAGGTGTGCTGGGCACACACCCCTAATCTCTCCATCCTCCATTCATGGCGTTTCTCAGCTCTCCTAGAACAGCATTGCTTAAACATTCAAGTGCATAAAATCCCCTGGAAACCTTGTAAAAATGCAGATTACAGTCCTGGCTCTGGGGTGGGGCTTGAGAGACTCCACCTGTAATGAGTTTCCAGGTGATGCCAATACTCCTGGTCCACAGAGTGCCCGTTGAGCAGCAATGCCCTGGAATAGTCTCTCCCATGCTATCTGACACATCTCTCAGGAAAGGGATTCTACAGCTGCTCCACAGTAGTCATTGTGCTAGAGATTCTTTTGGTCCAATAGACCACTTCAAAAGGGAAATACAGGCCGGGCGTGGTGGCTCCCGCCTGTAATCCCAGCACTTTGGGAGGCCGAGGCTGCTGTATCACCTGAAAGTCGGGAGTTTGAGACAAGCCTGGCCAACATGGTGAAACGCTGTCTGTACTAAAAATATAAAAAGTTAGTAGGGCATGGTGGCAGGTGCCTGTAATCCCAGCCACTCGGGAGGCTGAGGCAGGAGAATCACTTGAATCCAGGAGGCAGAGGTTGCAGTGAGCCGGGATCGTGCCATTGCACTCCAGCCTGGTCAACAGGAGTGAAACTTTGTCTCAAAAAATAAACAAAAATAGGCTGGATGCGGTGGCTCACACCTGTAATCCCAACAATTTGGGAGGCCGAGGCAGGTGGATCACCTGAGTTCAGGAGTTCGAGACCTGCTTGGCTAACATGGTGAAACCCTGTTTCTACTAAAAATACAAAATAACAACAACAACAAAAAATTAGCCAGGTGTGGTGGCCCATGCCTGTAATCCCCTACATGGGAGGCTGAGGCAGGAGAATTGCTTGAACCCAGGAGGCAGATGTTGCAGTGAGCCGAGATCATGCCAGTGCACTCCAGCTTGAGCAACAAGAGCAAAACTCCATCTCTAAATAAATAAATAAATAAAAATAAAAGGGAAATACAAACATGCTTGGGGTGCAGACTTCGAGGCAGGGAGGCCCACATTCCATACATACATCCAATTACAACACATATGCTTTGGGGTCAGTTGTTCTAACGGTGTGGTCCCTGGGAGCCACCTGAGTATCACCTGAGAGCTTGCTGAAAATGTAGACTCTCTCACCCAGCTTTAGACTCACTGAATCAGCCACTCTGCAGATGTGTCCAGAAATCTATGTGTCATGAGCCTTCCAGGTGTTTGAGAACCACTCCTTGGATAATTCTCAAGGGGTTTCAATTCTGGTGACATGTAAGGGTCATCTGGGGTAAACTTTAAAAACATAGACCAATTATATCAGAATCTCTGGAGTGTAGAGACTGGGCATCCAAAAACAAAAACAAATTTTTTGCAGCCAGTTTGAGAGCTACTGGCTTCACCTCTCAGATACTATTTGGCCATATCTGAATGGAGATGCTAATTCCTAATGCCAGCACAGTAGAAGGGAAGACACAGGGGTTAGCAGATGAGAAGCACCTGCCAGGGAGAACATTCCAACAAGAAATAACTTCTCTGAACCTGGCCCCAACTCCATTCAGATGGAGACTTGCTTTTTTCAAAGAGGGCACTTGACTCTGACGTTAATAATGACAGAGAGAAAAGAAATGAGGGAAGGAGAGGAAGAGGAAAAAACAAGATTGGGTTTGCGGCAATGCCCCAGAGACCCATGATCTCCCTTGTTAGCCTACACATAGAGGGAGAGGTATTGTATTTCTTGATCTCTGCCATCTCTGCTTCACCTTCTATTGGGAAGTGGCTGTTGGTTTTCAACTATAAAGTTCCTTTGAGTGTTGAGATTCCTAGTCTAATGTTTACAAGGCATCTCAAGAAAACACAGAAAACTATTAGATCACCTTTGTAGCCCTGGACCACCTACCAAGAACCCGTCCACTGCCCTGATGTTTTTGCTTTTTTATTTTTGCTGGATGCATGAGTGTGCAGGGCTAGAGCTTCGGCTTCCTTCCTTCTTTCCTACTCTTTGTCTCATGTCCACACTCTGCTCTGGAGGAGCCACAGATATCAGGTGTGTGACTCATTCCAAGCTGTCATTTTCAGCAGTGCATTGGCCAGGTCCAGCTTTTCTTTCTTCCTTCTACATCCTCCCCTCATGGTGGGGATGATGATCGAGGTAATGAAAACCCTCCACAGCCCTCTCTCTTTTCCCCAGCTCTCCTCTCCACCACTCAATAGGAGCTTTGTCTTTGAAAGAGCAAACCTGAAACCCATCCGGCCCCAGCAATTGTTGTCTGCCGGCTCCTGTGCTATTTGGATCCTGACTCTGTTAGAGATCTTGTAATTTAAACTTCAACCTGCTTATTAGAAATTTGAAAGAAATTATCTAATAATATTTAAAATCTCAGGAAAAGCAGACAAAGACTCTTCTCTCCCATCCCCCTTCCTGTGCTTGTCTTGCACCCCTCCTTTTGGGTCACTCAGAGACCCAGGCTCCCTACATGGTGCTGGGAATTGATTCATCTTAAACAAATGTCATGAATCGCTCACCTGTTTCCAGGGTTCTAAGGGCGAGATGTGGCTGGCTGGAGTCCTTTTATTTTGGAGGAAGAACTGAAAGTGCAGCTCTGGTTTGTCTGTCCCCTTGGTTTTCAGCTGAGAATTTCAAAAGTCTCATCTTCTAGATGCTTGGAACTGTTTATTCTGTGTGGTCAGAATTGAATTATTACTCGGACTAGTGTTGCTGCAAAAACAATGAGCTTTCATCTTCCCACTTGCCCATTTCCTACTCCCTGACCCTTTGGAGAGCTGGCCTTTGTGAACCCGTGTGTGTGTGTGTGTGTGTGTGTGTGTGTGTGTGTGTATGTGTGTGTGTGTTTAGCAGGGAGTGGATTGAGGGAGCTGCTATTCTTTGTTCATTTCCCCTTGAGATGATAATTCAAATATTGTCATTCCAGGAATGGGCTTGATCCTGCCCTCCTCACCTCTGAGTCAGAAGGTACTTATGCTGCCTTGAACACGGAAGGGTAGCTTTACTATTGTGGGAAGAGTCGAAAGGTCTAGGTCACTGTGGCTCTGCCCAGGCTTGCTGTGCGGCCTCGAGAGTGTGGCTTCCACCCTCTGGGTTTATGTTCTTTCTTTTTATGGTAAAGGGAGTTTGGCCACTACAGCCCACTCCGTCTCCAAAAGCCTGCATTTCCACACTAGTGAGCATCTCCAGAGTGGCGAACAACTTGCGTTTCCAGAGTCAGTGCCTAGACCCCTTGGCCCTTCTTCCCCAAATCTCAGATCCGCCTTCCCAAGCTCTTCCATTCAGCCTCGTCTCTTACATGAGGAGTAGAGATGGCAATGGGTTTGGATGCATGAAGGATAGTTAGTTCTCTAGGCAGATGGATCTCCAAGAATGGGGCAGGACCAGTGGGATTTGCATCACTGGGGAACTTGTTGTAAATGCAAATTCTTGGGTGAATAAGACATCCTGGGGATGGGTCCCAAGAGTTCGGGTTTTAACAAGCCCTTTAGGTGACTCTAATGGATGTTCAAGTCTAAAGCCCTCTGTTCTGGCCTGAATTGGAAGAGGTCAGCAAGAGAATATAGACACAGCCTGCATCCTTTTTGGTCCATTACATACTGGATCCTTTGTTCTCCCATGGGCAGAAGCAGGGCCATGTCCTTCTGGAGAGGTCTGACATTCTCTACATGGGCTCAGGCTCTCTAAATGTCTTTTTTTTCCTGGAAAAGTTGGCTTCTTCCCCCTCTGAGTGTGGCAGCCAGATTGTTTGGATTTGGGAAAATGGCTAAAAGTGGGAATATAAGAAAATAGATCAAATGAAGAAAATGTAGTTTTCACTTGGGCCACACATTCAACATCAAGTGACAACTTAGTGGTAATAGTCATTGTTATTCCTCTAACATGTATTATCTGAGAAACCACAAGGCATAGCTGAACTGCAAGGCAAGTAGGTGCAGAAGAAGACATGCCATCTGATCCACAGTTCAATGGTGGGGCAACCTGACTCTGTTTCTGGCAGTGAGATGACATATGCCAGGAAGTTCCCTTCCTTTACTCAAAACTAAAAGCTTCTCTCCCAGGAACTGAGCTTCTAAGCAGCTGACTGTTAGGTCCTTAATAAATTTAAAAAAACTATTTATTAAATATTTACCTGCATGTGTCTCAGTACTGAAAATTTCTAAAAACAAATAGTCTTTCAAAGCTAATCAGTTTTGTGTACAATCCAGAAACCATGCTCCCAGATATTTATCTCACTCATTTGAACACTGTAGTCCACAGAAAATTCTACACATGAATGTTTATAGCAGCTTTATTCGTAATTATCCAAAACTAGAAGCAACAATGATGTGTTTCAATAGCTAAATGGGTCAAGACACTTTGATGCATACATACGATGGAATACTATTCAGTGACACAAAGGCATGAGCTATCAAGTCATGCAAAAACATGGATGAATCCAAAATACATATTGCTAAGGAATATGAGAGGAACTGGTCTGAAAGGGTACATGCTGTGTGATTCTATTTATATGATATTCTGGAAAAGGCAAAAATATAGAGAGCAAAAAAACCAGGGGTTTCCAGAGGTTCTGAAGGGAAGGAGTTGAACAGGTGTTGTGCAGGGGATTTTTTTAAGGGCAATGGAATTATTCTGTTTGATTCTGTAATGGTGGATACAGGACACTATGCATTTGTCAAAACCCGTAGAACTTTATGGCACATTGAGAATCTTAATGTATGCGATTTAACAAATTATTTAGGAGATTGGGAGATCACAGAGTGGAATGAAGAATGTGACAAAATAATCTAGATGTATTATAATTGTATGAAACAAACTAACTGTAGGGGTTGGTGGGAAAAGGTGCTGATCTAAGTAACTTTGAAATGAGGGGGGTAAGACTAAATGCAAAGGAAATGCCCATAAGCACTCTACTGTAGCTGATAAGGTTGTTTTCCATGGGGGTATGGGTCAACAATTCTGATACTGCTATCCGTGTAGACTGCAACTGAACAATCCTGTAAATGGATGGGGAATGGTGGGAAGCTTGTTTTTCACTGTGGGAGTGGGACTTTAAAGCTCAGCAATGGAAGGATACTAGGATGATCTATGTGGTAATGGATTAGAGTTGGAAAAATATCAGTATAAGTTTATGTTTAGCTTAATAGAGATACAGATGATTACATATAGAAACATTTGTAAATACATGTGTGAGGAGAGACATGGACCAGTATATGAACATACCTTTCCTTGCTTTGTCAGCTGGAAGGGCTTAGAATTAACAACACCCTAGTCGCAATGAGCACACTGAGAGCCCAGATCTTGTTTTCTAGTACTATTCTGCAGTAAGAAGAACTAGAGCTCCTTGAAGAAATAGCTGATTCTAGAGGTGGGGCAGGACATATCCAAGATAATCGTGGAACATCGGTAGAGCCAGAAAGTAAGGAAATGCTCAAAATACAAACAAACAAAATTATAAAAACTAACAGACACGATGATGGGGATGGGTCAAAGGAACACTGGCACCAATGGAAAGAACTCCCAATGGCCAAAGCTGGAACAATTTGAATAAGAAAATAAAGTTAACTAGATTATAACCCAAAGTATAAAACAAATACCCATGAGTCCATACTGCTGTAAAGAAACGATTGGATCAATAAATAAATGGGAGCTAGTAGACAAATCTCCCATGCAGAAGAATTCAAAATAATTTAGGTAGATACTCTGCCCACAGGGAAGCAGGATCTTGTAACATCCTTTCAGAGAGTACAATATGGAAAGGCTGGAAATCAAGTAATGTTCAGTGGAGAAAGCAAGAAACACCACTTCGGCCAGGTGATTAAGGTCAGTATCAGCAGTGATATCATGTTTTATCTGCACCATTGATACAAGATGATAAGACTGGCACTTCACCTCTGAGATCTTCTCTCCCAAAATTCATTACCCCTGTCTAATGAGAAAGACATCAGACACATCCAAATTGAGGGACATTCTACAAAAGACTTGACCAGTACTCCTCAAAACTGTCAAGGAAGGTCATGAAAAACAAGTGTGAAAACTGTCACAGCCAACAAGAGCCTAAGCAGACATGACAGGTAAATGTAACGTGGTATCCTGGATGGGATGGGATCCTGGAATAGAAAAAGGACATTAAGAAAAAAACTAAGGGACTCTGAATAATGTATGGACTTTATTTAATAATAATATATCAATGTTGGTTTCATTAATTGTGACAAATATACCATATTCATGTAAGATATTGACAACAGGGGAACTAGGTGTCAGATATATGGGAATTCTCTGTACCAAATTCACAACTTTTCTATAAATCTAAAATTATGCTAAACTTCAAAGTTGATTTTAGAAAAACGAAACAGGGAAGGTTCTTGTACTTAGAGATTAAAGTCAAGATCAAGGACACTGATAAGGAGTCATAATAAAATACTGAGAACAGATTCGATATTGAACTGTCTGTGAATGAAGTAAGTGGTAAAGTGAATATATTTTCTGCCCGGGCAAATATGTCAGCTCCTGTAAGTGCCATGAAAACAGGGACTTGCTTAGGTGGTGAGGGGGCTGGAGGAAATTGGGGGTGGTGGAGGGGCTGCAGTTTTAAATAGGGTGGTCAAAGAAGATTGGCTAAGAAGGTGATATTTAAACAAAAAACAGAAGGAGGAAGTAAGCCAGGGTATCTAGCGGGAGGTGGGGTAGGGAAGGTTGAATTCAGAACTCTGGAAATAAAAACATCATTCATCTAAGGATACGAGGGGGTGGAAAGGCAATATTGCATTTAAACAATAAGTGTTCTGCTGTGTGTGAATGACCGTAATTGCAATAGAATTTTAGCAAAGGGAGAAATGAGTGGAGTTTGGAGAGTTAAACAAGGCTTTGGGGGAGGGACGCTGAGCTTGCACTGGGATTGGAGGAATGGGAGGAGGTTGGAGAGACTCTGCATGTCTGAAGGCGCTGAGTATGCAGTGAGAGAGGAGGGATGAGAGGAGGCACGTGCGTACGTACTGCAGAAAGCGGAAAGTCCTGCAGAAAGCAGAAAGTCAGGCCATCCACAAGGGAGGGGATGCGGATCAGGCACTTGAAAGGCAAGAGAGTTCTTGACCTTGGTATATGGAAGATGAGAGTGGTGTCCGGGGAGTGAAGCTCCAACAGGAAGAGGTAGAAGGATTGAAGGAGGGAGACGGAATACTAGAGTCCAGAGCTTTCTCTAGAAATTGCTGGGATCTCTGGGTGAAAGATGAAGGGTGCTTTGCCTTGGAATTGGCAGTGGGGATGGAGAGAAAAGAGTATATGGAGGAATGAACAATTGGATTGGTGGCAGGTGGATCAGAGAGTTGCTGGAGAGGGAGCCATCACAGATAAGGCCAAGGGTTCTGCCAAGGACCCTTGAAATTGGCAAGAGGAGGACAATGGCCATACGTATGTTCAGTCCTTGGAATTCATGACAGAGCCTGTGGGCTGCCCCACCTAATGGGAGTGTGCACGTAGTCAGTGGTGCATTCTCATTTACCTGAATTGGATTGGTAGTTGTTACTGAGTAGAAAAAGAAGGAAGTTGGATGTTTTCGTAATAAGAGCTGTAATTCCTTCAGTCCCTACTACAAGCCTCACACTGTTCTGAGTATTATTCTATTATCAGCAGCTCTCAACTGGGGACATATGGCCACGTTTGGAGACAGTTTTGCTTGTCATGACTTGGGAGAGGGGTGCTCCTGACATCTCGTGGGAAGAGGCTAGGGGTGCTGCTAAATATCATACAATGCACAGGACAAGACCCCCATGACAAAGAACTATCCAGGCCAAAATGTCAATGGCACTGAGGTTGGAAAATGCTGCCTTCTATACACCTAAAATCTCAAGTCCCACCTGGGCTTGGTGGCTCACACCTGTAATCCCAGCATTTTGGGAGGCTGAGGTGGGTGGATCACCTGAGGTCAGGAGTTCAAGACCAGCCTGGGCAAAATGGTGAAACCCCATCTCTACTAAAAATACAAAAATTAGCTGGGTGCAGTGGTGCCATGTCTGTAATCCCAGATACTCAAGAGACTGAGGCAGGAGAATCGCTTGAGCCCAGGAGATGGAGGTTGCAATGAGCCTAGATCATGCCACTGCACGCCAGCCTGGGTGACAGAACGAGGCTCCATCTCAAAAAAAAAAAAAAAAAAAAAGAAAAGAAAAATCTCAAGTCCTTCATAACCTGGGAGGAAGGATAATGTCTTTCTCATTTTAGGAGTGAAGTTAATGAGACTCAGAATGATTCAGGGGTTCCCACCTGGATAGGGCGCCACCCCCTAAGGGGTGTTTGGAATGCGTGGGGTGATTGTGGAGGTCCCCAGTGCCTGGGGGGAAGTGCAGCGCCTTGCTGGCAGTGAGTGGGTGGGTGCTAGGGGGGTGGAATGCCCTGCCATGTGTGGACGCCCCTGCCGATACTCCTCCCATAGAGAAAGCCTGGAATGGAGATGCCCAAGGCCTGATGGCTGCAGGAGGCAGATCCAGGCTTGGAACTCTGGCCTGTCTATCTCTTTCTCCTCCAGGATGGGTTTCCTTGGCTCAGGAAAACTTATGGCTCCCTGGCCCTCCCTTGTCTGTTAGTAGAGCCCTCCTCATGGGGGCTCCCTGGCACACCCTCTTTGCACCAGATTTTTCAGCCATCTTTCATGAATACTGTACAACAACTAATGCCTTTGTATTGTCACCTATAAAATGGTGTAAACATCCACACTCATTTTGTTCCTGGGGGTGAAATGAGATAGTCCAAGTCTCAGTCTATTGCTTAATGCAAAGCAAGCATGGAAAATCCGGGAGGAGGCCATGTTCACAGAGCTTGTTGCAGAATATGTTCTAGGAGCCCAGCACCTTGCAAAAACCATGTGAAATTGTCCACATCTTCAACTCTGCAAACGTCCCCTGCAGGACACCAGGGTTCACTAATATTTGCTAAAGATGGCCCTTCAGTATAAGCTGTTATTGGTGAGTGCATTCACTTCCTGGGAGGGCTTAAACAGCAGTACCATAAACTGGGGTGCTTAAGCAGAAATTGATCATCTCCCAATTCTGGAGGCTTGAAGTGGAAAATGAAGTGTCAGCTGGGTTGGTTCCTTCTGAGGGCTGTGTGGGCGAATCTGCCCCAGGCTGCTTGCCTAGCTGTGAGGAGACCCAGGCGTTTCTTGGCTTGTGAACGGCTTCCTCCCTTTGTCTTGACATCATCTTCCCTCTGTGTGTGTCGGTCAAGTGTCCAAATTTCCCTTTTTTATAAGGACACCAGCCCTGATGGATTAGGGCCCATCTATATGACCTAATTTTAACTTGGTTACCCCATGTAAAGTCCCTCTTTCCAAAAAAGTCACATTTTGAGTCTATACGGGACTTCCATAGATCTCTTTTTTGGGGGGTGGGGGTGTACAATTCAACCCACACAGACAATGTGAAGGCACAGCTGAATCACCTCCCCTTGCTGTCAGAGGGAACCCCAGGCCCTGTGATTAGTAACCTCTAGCCTGTAGCTCCTATTTTTTGGGCTCTAACATTCCCCATAATTTTTTAAGTTTGGAAGGAATAAGAACCCAAAAACACTTGTCTAGGGTAGAAGAATGAATGCGAACTTTTTTTTTGAGATGGAGTTCCACTCTTGTTGCCCAGGCTGGAGTGCAATGGCATGATCTTGGCTCACTGCAACCTCCGCCTCCTGGGTTCAAGTGATTCTCCTGCCTCAGCCTCCCGAGTGTCTGGGATTACAGGCGCACATCACCACACCTGGCTAATTTTTGTATTTTTGGTAGAGGCGGGGTTTTGCCATGTTGGCCAGGCTGGGCTTGAACTCCTGACCTCAGGTGATCCACCCGCCTTGGTCTCCTGAAGTGCTGCGATTACAAGCGTGAGCCACTGCGCCTGGCCGGGAACCTCCTATCAGAAATCACCGCCCTTCTCAGTCAACCCGATTCCTCTTCCTGACATTCGGAGACACGCTCTGATGCTCTGATAGTCCAGCCTTGAGGCGAGCACATCACAGCCTGGAGTCTGGCTCCTCCATGGCTAACAACAAGGCCTGAAGCAAAGCAACAATCCTGCTGCTATCCTGGAAAGGAGAGTCACCTCACCTAGAGAAACCAGAACTGTGCTGGGCCGTTTTGCAGATGGCATGTGCAGTGAGAGCATGCAAATAGTTTTGCATCGGGCGTTCCTCGGCAGGAACGTGGAAAAGCATATTTGGTTAAGCAGTGTCTGCACCGTAATTATTACCTGCCACCTTTTTGCTTCAACATCTTACCTCTAACCCTAACAATTTCCTGCTTTGGGATGCTCTTGCTATGACATCCTGTGGTTTCTGTTCTGTTACAATGAATTCGTTACTATTCCTTACTGCTGTTATCTCACGCAAATTCACCAGGGATGCGGAGGAGCATAACCTGGTGGGAGATGGTGATACCACTGCAACTTCCCTATTCTCTTTGCTCTGCAGTTAATCTGTTGATAAAAAATGAATAGATGGAAGAGTCAAAGGCCAAGGAAGAGCCACTGTGTGGTCAGTTTGAGTTGTTTCCACTGGATTCACAGAGGTCAGGAGCTGCTACGAGTGGTTCTGGGCATGGAGCAATAATGCTACCTTTGAGATCCGCCAGAGTGACCCTTTTCAGATGTTACTGGGTGATCCTGCTACTTCCCAACTCATATGGAGGAGCACAGTCCCAAATCTTGCCCTGGTTGGGGAAGTTTTGTCCCTCATTACCTCATTCTTCCCCATGGTCACCTGCCTGAGCACCTGCTGCAAACTTCTGCATTTCTTGTTCCCACTGCCTGGAACGTTCTTCTAGACGGTCTCATGGTTGGCCCTTCATGTGGGGGTCTGTTCAAATGTTCTCTCCTTGTTGGGCACAGTGGCTCCTGCCTGTAATTCCAACAGTTTTGTAGGCTGAGGCAGGCAGATCACCTGAGGTCGGGAGTTCCAGACAAGTCTGGCCAACACAGCAAAACCCTGTCTCTACCAAAAATACAAAAATTAGCTGGGTGGGGTGGCGTGCACCTGTAGTCCCAGCACTTGGGAGGCTGACGCAGGAGAGTCACTTGAACCTGGGAGGGGGAGGTTGCAATGAGCCTAGATCACACCACTGCACTCCAGCCTGGATGACAGAGCGAGACTGTCTCAAAACAAACAAAAACAAAAATGTTCCCTCCTCAGAGGGAACTTCCCCAACCCCTCTAATCAACATTGAACCCCACCAGTTCACCAGCCCTTGCCCTGTTCTCTTTTTTCTCATATTTCTTTGTACCAACCAACTTAATTCTCTCTCTCTGCATTGTCTACGTTTCCTGCTAGGATCTGCACCAGTGCTCCTAGCCTCTGTCTGTCCAGTTACTGCTGAGCAAAGTCTGGCCCAGAGGAGGCCTGCAATGAGTGTTTGCATAAACGGATGACTACAACTTGCTTTACAATTTATAGGGAGCTTTTGTCCCCTACAGTGCCCAGGGAGAGGGGCGTTTGCTACGATCGCAATTGCTGCTGTTATTATTATGACTGCTCCCTTGATGAGTGTCTTCGGGCTGTTGAGGCAGTTGAGGGTGAGCTGTGAGATCCTCTGTCTTCTCATCTTACATCTCTTCCACCAGCCCATGGAGGGTTCCCAGTGGCAGTGTGTGGAGTAGAATGATGCTATAGTAAGCAGGAAGCAGCTCGCAGATGACCCAGATATGCATACAGGGAATCATGGTCCCTACCTGCACATACTTAACTGGCTTTATCGCGTCCCTGTTCCACAAGATTCAGTAAATACACTGCTGTTCTGTTTCATTTTTTTCTAGACTTGTCCAATATAAACTCTCCCCCTTTGCTTATTTCCTGCTGCATTTTGGATCATCACACTTGCATGATTTCCTTCTCTCCCCTGATTACAATTGTTTTGCATCACAAATATTTTAAAGCTGGCAACTGTGCCTCAGTGTCCTGACCCTGGCTCTGACCAATCCAGAAGAGATGCTTGTGCCTCTGCAGTAGGCTGCTGGGGATGGCTGGGAGGGGTGCCTTGTGCCAAAGGCTGGTGATGATACTTTCTCTAGGCTTTGAAGCTTTAGTGTCAACAGACAAACATACTCTCACTTATTTCCATTTGTCCTGGCTTTTCTTGGGAAGATTTGGTATTTGCATTGTAAACCATGTCTGTAGGTGGCTGGGCATTTTAGTGACAGTCTTCGTGTCATTCATCTGTCTTAGTGACAGCTTTTGAGGAGGGAAGGAAGCCCTGGTGGATGAGGCTCTGATTCCCGCCTCACTTCCACTATATCATCTTGACACTGTTTTGCTTTATTAAGAGGGCATTCACATAGAAGTGTTTGAAATTCTGCAGCTCATATTTTTAAAAATCGCCATTGTATATTTCTATGATTTGCAGCACTTTTCTGAGATTTCAGCGTATACTGGTGTAAACATCTTTTTCCAGAGAAACACATCTCCAAGTCTTACAATAAATGGCCTCTGAGAAATAAACTTTGGTCCTTGGAACTGTGCTTAAAGGAAACTTTCCAGGAACAGAGATGCTTCAAGTGGGATACTCATGTAACAGGCCTGGAGTGGTTTGGATAGATTCTGCTGCATTCTGTTTTCATTATAGCATTTATTTATTCATTTCTTCAACACGTATTTATTGTTTACCCATTATATGCTAGGCATTAAGCATATAGCAGGAAACAAAAGAAACCAAGTTGGTGCTCCGATGAGCACCAGTGGGATTCACTGTTACTATTCCCCATCAAATCAACAGAACATTTTCCCCCAAAGCCCCACAAATACACACATCCCAGGGCAACTGAGCATTTTGGAGAGGACTCAGTGTGGCTCTAGTGAGAGAGGCAGATAATACATTTGTGCCATCGTGTTAGACAGTGACATATGCTATGGAGAAAAAAACAAAACAGGGTGCAAGGGTAGATAAAGAAAACACAGGGCTGTCTCAGGTAGAGCAGCTGAAGAGCCTCCCTGGAGGGAGCAGAGCCTGCAGGAAGTGGAGAGAAAGCCACTGGCAGGTCTGTGGGAAGAACATTCCAGACAGAGGGAACAGAAAATGCCATGTCCCTAAAGCAGGAATATTCTTAGCACATTTGAGAAACAGCAAGAAGGCTAGTGTGGCTGGAACACAGCAAATGAGGCAAAAGGAGTACAGCATATGTTCGAAAAAGGTGGTAGGGAATCAGATCACATAAGGTCTTAATGGTCAGGGAAAGGAGGTGGGATGTTACTGTCATTTAAAAACACATCTATGGCAGGGCAAGGTTGCTCACGCCTGTAATCCCAGCACTTTGGGGGGCCGAGGCAGGCAGATCACTTGAGGTCAGGAATTCAAGACCAGGCTGGCCAACATGGTGAAACCCCGTCTCTACTAAGAATATGAAAACTACCTGGGCATGGTGGCGCATGTCTGTAATCCCAGCTACCAGGAGACCGAGGCATGAGAATAGCTTAAACTTGGGAGGTGGAGGCTGCAGTAAGCCGAGATCCTGCCACTGCACTCCAGGCTGGGTGACAGAGCGAGACTCTGTCTCAAAACAAAACAAACAAACAGCATCTGTTCGTCTGTTATCCTTATGGACTCTGCATTCCTAGAAAGAAGAGAGTATGGCTTCTTTGTTTGTGTATTATTTGGTATCTAGTATCATCGGGGGATAGAATGGGTGTTTAGTAAACATATGTCAAGTGGCCTCTTCTGCTTTAGTGTTAAGATCTAAATGGATCCCTGGTCGGTCTTCCTTGTGGTCCCAGAGAAGGAAGGGGTGTGACAGTCATTGATGAAAGAATGCAGTGTCTTGGGGGTCCAGTTTGTGTGGGAGAATCTTATATCCCTGCCGTCCGTTTTTTCCTGTCCTTTCCTCACAACAAGGTCAGTAAATGCAGATGGCCCACTGAGACCTCTCCAAAATGCTCGGTTGCCCTGGGATGTGTGTATTTGTGGGGCTTTGGGGGAAAATGTCCTGTTGATTTGATGGGGAATAATAACAGTGAATCGCACTTTGTTTATGTCCAGCAGTTTTTAAAGAACTCTTATTGACATTGTCGAATTAGATCCTGGCTTCTAGTACGTGTGTCCGTGTGTGTGTGTTGGTAAGGGGATGAGTGGAATTGAAATAAAGGCATAAAACGTGCCTAAGGGCTGAGTTTGCATGAAACAGCCCAAATAATAGCTGAGAAAGCACAGTCAGCATAAAGCATTTTCCTTCTCCAAGCCTCGCAGGATCTTTCAAAGCCGGGTGAATGCAGCTAGGGAACAGTCATTTCCCTGGTGGTGCTGGGTGGAGATGAGATGGGCCAGGGGAGAGATGGTGGATTTCTCTCCTGAGTGAATCCAAGAGCCAGTGAGTCTCAGCCTCTGACCAGAAATGGAGATTTATTTCTCACTGGCTGGAAGAGTGAGGTATTTCAAAATCTTCTTCCTCCATTACAAAACTGCCCCTGGGAACGCGGTTGGCTAAAACTGCCAGTCTTGATTTCCCAGTCTTTTCTGCATCTAGAGTTACATCCTAAAAATGAAGGTTTGGGTTCTGGAAGGGCATTCCTCCTGGGCAGGCTTGGGGTCCCAGCCATCCCTGTAGCTGGCAGCTGCCCCTCTGGAAATGGGGTCCCCCTTCAGGTGCCTCTGCCCTCCCACCCAATTCTTGCTGTGCATGTAGATAAATATTCACTCTCAGCCAAGAAGCCAGCAGAAACAAACCTTTGGTAAACGTGTGGGGGGTTTTTGTTTGTTTTTCTCAAAATGTTTTTATTTTAGGTTTTGTTTTTGTTTTGCTTTGCCTAACTCTCATGATAGAATGCTCAGCTTTTAACCACAAATAACTATACTTGAGCCCCAGGAAGTTAGGGAGTCCTGGGGTGAAGGAGCTAAACCCTCCACGGGGGAGGCGTCACCACTGGCTGCATGAGCTTTTGAATGGTGACCAACACTCATGTCTCTGGGTTCACGTGGTGTCTGTGGTCCTATTTGTTATTCTTTATGGCGTTGGTCACCATCTGAAGGTACCATATGCTTCCTTGGTTGGTTATTTTTGTCCTCCTCCCCATCCCTGTTAGCACGTACATTCCATGAAGATGGGGATTTTTCTGGGGTTTCGTTCCATGTTTTATTTCCAATCCCCAGAAAATAACCCATTCAGAGCAAGTTCTCACTAAATGTTTGGTGCAAGGACAAACAAGTGAGCAGTTGCTAGTAGCCAGGCACTGAGCTGGACACTTAAAAACATTATCTTAGTTTTCCCTTTTTCCCCCCATCCAAAATTCCATCACGTGGGTGTGCTCATTATTCTGAGGTAGATGAGGAACCCCAGGCTTGGGAAGGCGGCAGCACCTGCCCAAGCCACAAGGCAGGTAAGTGGCAGAGGGATTTGAGGGCTGTGGAAGGTCCAGGACCTGCCTGCAGTGCGTGGCCCTGGTGTGGGCACCTCCTGGTGCTTGGGGCCTTTGGCACTTACTGGCCTCCCCCGACCGCTGCCTGGCCTGGCTGGGCCACTGAAAACCTGAGCTCTTCAGCTCAAAGTCTGGCTTTTGTGGAGAGATTTTATGCACACGTGCACACCCACACACTCTCAAACATACATTTACACACCCACACACACTAAAAGACGCACATACTCACACATATGCACACACCCACACACTCACACTGAAAGACACATACTCATACATGCACACACCCACACACTTACACTGAAACACAAACATAAATGCACACACCCACACACTCACACTGAAACACAGACACACTCAGACATGCACACACCCACACACTCACACAGAAACACATACACTCAGATATACATGCACACACCCACACACAGAAACACACACTCAAACATACATGCACACACCCACACACTCACACTGAAAGACACATACTCATACATGCACACACCCACACACACTGAAACACACTCAAACATACATGCCCACACCTGCACATTCACATTCAAACACATGCACACACCCACACTCTGACACACACAAATGCACACACTTAAATACACATGCACATACTTACACTCAAATACATATGTACATACACGTTCATACATACATGCATATACCAACACCCATGCTAACAAGTTCATACACTCACATGCACACACTTAAACATACATATACACACACCTAAATCCTCACACACATGCACACACCCACATGCACACACACCTGCACATTTACCTACATATACACTCTCACACTCAAATACACATACACATATTCACATGCTAACACAGCTACATACATTAACTCATGTCCACACACACATAAACACACTCAAACATGCATGTACACATGTGTATGCACAGGTACAAACACACACTCATATACACGCTCACACACACGCACACACTTGCCCACATACACACTCTCACAGTCACAGACACACATACAAGCATACACATACACACACACCCCAACTTTAACAGAGATCATGGTATTCTGGTCTGATTTCACTGGGAGCCAAGAGATGGACATAAAGTCAGCTACTGTCCAAGTTTACATCAAAAGTGAGAAAAATGACTCCTCTGGGCCTGGGGACTGGCTTCTGGAAAAAGCCTTCCACCTGATTGAAACAAGGTTTTCTCCAGCCAAGCCCCAGAGAGCCTCCTAGCAGTGGCTCCCAAGCCTGGATGTCTGAACGACCACCTGGAACCTCCTTAACAAAACCCACCCACAGACCCCGCCCTCGGAGAACTGGATTCGTAGCTCTGAAATGGGACCTGGAGTCTGGATTTCCACGAGGCTTCGCCAAGTGATTCTGATGCAACCAGGTGGTCAGCCAGAGCTGGGAAACCGCTGGAACCAGCTGAAGGATGTCTCCCTAAGGACAGAGATGGACATTAGAATCCAAGGGGAAAAAACTTCTGGCAACTGAAGGCAGGTATGTCTGAACCCCTGTTTAGCTCTAACATTATGTTCATAGAAGATCAACCACAAATACCTTTTGAAGTTATTTACCATCAGAGGAAGAGGCAGGAGGAAATTCTAAATTGTTATCAGGATTTCCCAGACATGTCCTAGACCTTAAGAGCATCGAAACCCATCCACGCCTATGCTTACTTTCTTACTGAGGTGAGCCCACATCAGCAATGTTGAAAACTCCCCAGCTGATTCTAACATACCACTAAGGTTGAGAATCACTGCTCTAGGCCAGGGGTTGGCAAGCGTTTTCTGTAATGGGCCAGGTTTTGAGGGTCGCACCATCTTTTTCATAATTGCTCAACTTCACCATTGTATTGCAAACACAGCCATTGACAATATGTAAGCAAACAGGCATGTGTTCCAATAAAACTTTACTTACAAAATCAAGCTGCGGGCCAGATTTGACCCGTGGACTATAGTTTGCCAATCCCTGTTCTAGAGGGTCCTAGTCTTAAAAAGTCGTTGTCAAAATCACCTGAAGAACGTCTTAAATTGCTAATTTCCTGGCCCCCTTAGAGGATCTTTTCCTCAGTCTGGGTGGAGGCCTAGGAATCTGTATTGCTGAGAAGCATCCCAGAATTTGGAGCTGCTCTGATGTTGTGGTAGGGGGCCAGTGGGCCACACTTTTAGAAACATCGGACAACCATCTGGCTACTCAGCGACCCCAGTGTCTCTCCAGGCATCTACCCCTCCTGGGCTCCAACTTGACAGCTCTCTCAGGCCACCTGGTCTGCTCACCTTTTCTTTCTCTGTCCTCTTTTTGGCTAAGTCCTTCTCAGATGTGGGCTATCAGCTTAATGAATTTGAGGGCACAATGTGAGTCTTTTTGGCCAGAGAGGGTGGGAGTGAGATGGAAAGGCAAGGGGCCTCCTCCTGCCTGCCTATGAGGATGGCTGGGACCTGGCTCCAGTTGAGTCTGCTCTGATGGTGTTCTCATTGCCCCTCCCCGCATCATCCACAGGCTTTGCTGAGCACCCTGGTGGTCACTGCTGCCTTGTTTTCACAGGTGAAGGTGATGGCCCTTCCAGCTTTCTGGTTTGTGATGAGATGCTTATCTCCTCGGCCCTCTCCAAGCTCAGGGGTGACGGCCCTGCAGAGACCTTGGCTTCTGCTCAGTTGTTCTTAATTAAATTTGAAATCAACTAGAACAAGAGGGCTTTGGGAGCTTGGTGGGCTGAGGGCCAAGGGCCTGAGCAACTGCCACGGACTAGCACCACCTCCCACAGTCCTGATCCCTGGGACATGTGTACAGATTACAGAGAAATCCCTCTGCAATGAGGTTATGTTAACTCTTTAGCCTAGGTGCTGGGTTTCAAAAGCAACCAGAGACCATGGGCAGAGGACCTGGCTTTTCTTGCTGAATATTTACAGCTAGGGATTATTTGGGGCAGTAGAAATCCAAGTCCCCCAGAACTCTCAGGGTGACAACTAGGGGTCCCTAAGTTCTGGTGCATGATCCCTGCCCCCACCCTGACCCCAGCTGTACCTCTCAACCTTTATTAGAGGGTTTTTCCTTAAAGCAGCCCAAGGAGCTGGCATATCCAGAATAGCATGTTTGGGGATTAGAGGAAGAGTATGGAGCCAGAGACTGGGGGCATGCCTGGGTTCTGTGAAGAGGAGCAAGACGTTTGGAGCTGATTTTGGGTCAGCCCAGCTAACATGCAGCCCACTGGGTGACCATTTTTGAGTGTCTACATGTGCATCATACACCAATAGGTGATGGGGAACATTTGTTATCTGTTGTGCACATAGAAAGCAGTAGGAGTTATCCATTGTAAAGTGGTTAATAATAACCACCATTTGTTAAATGCGCACGTTTTACAAATGCTCTTATCTAATCATTGCAATAACACCATGAGTTACCATTATCTCCACCTACAGATGAGGAAACTGAGGCACAGAGAGGTGAAGTAACAATTTGCTCCAGGCCATATGGGTGGTATGTGATAGAACAGGTACTAGATCTCAGGTCAGCTGACGCCAAAAGAACTTAGACTATACCAAAGGTGACAGGATACCCTCATCTAGAAAATATTTTCAAGGCAATTCAAGAGCAAAGGCAGCACTCGTGGCACGGTAGGCTTTGGAGGGAGTTAAATCTGGCAAAAGGTTATTAGGGGGACTGAGTGCTCTGGGAAATAGAATCAGTAAACAGACCTCCCAACTCTGCAAAGCCACTTTCTGCAGGTGCAGATGGCCAGCTTGCTCATCTCACCTGAGAGATGAAGGTCAGGTGCAGAAGGAAATGGTGGTGTCCCCAGTGCAATAGCCATATGAAGACAGGTCAAGGGCCAGGCTCTGAACCCCACCCTGGGCACTGTGGTAAGTGTGCATCCCTCTCCCTGTCTCGCTGGGGGCTGCTGAGTTTTTCTGTCAGTGCCCTTTTCTGACATTCAGGATCTGTTTCTCCTCAAGCCTTTCTCTGTCTAACTTCTGTCTCCAGGAAAAAGACTGGGTAAGTGTTATGGGTTGAATCATGTTCCAGTCCAATTCTTGTGCTGGAGTCCTAGCCCCCAGCCTAGTATCTTTGACTGTGATGTCATTTGGAGAGAAGGTCTTTACAGTGGGAATGAAATTAAATGAGGTCATTAGAGTGGGCTCTAATCCAAATGAAGTGTGTCCTTATAAAATGGGAAAATTTGTTGAATTTTTTTTTTTCTTGAGACAGAGTCCTGCTCTGTCACCCAGGCTAGAGTGCAGTGGTGCAATCTCAGCTCACTGCAGCCTCCGTCTCCTGAGTTCAAGTGATTCTCCTGCCTCAGCCTCCCGAGTAGCTGTGATTACAGGTGTGCGCCACCATGCCCAGATAATTTTTGTATTTTTAGTAGAGATAGCGTTTCACCATGTTGGCCAGGCTGGTCTCAAACTCCTGACCTCATGATCCGCCCACATCAGCCTCCCAAAGTGCTGAGATTACAGGCATGAGCCACTGTACCTGGCCCAAAATGGGAAAATTTGGACATGGAGACATGCATAGAAGGAAGATGATGTGAAGAGACGCAGGGAGAAGATGCCATCCTCGAAGCCAGGAGAGAGGCCGGGGACAGATTCTTCCCTCCAAGCCTTCAGAAGGAACCAACCCTGTGGACACTTTGATTTTGGACTTTGGCCTCCGGAACCATGAGATGAAAAATGTCTGTTGCTTCAGCCACCTCGTCTGTGATACTTAGTCACAGCAGCCCTGGCAAACAAATGCAGTTTAAGTAATTTATATCCTAGCATGAATCAGGGTTAAAACAATTCCAGGAGCATTTTCAACTTAAAAGAATAGGAAATACACCAAAGAAACGCGTTTTAAAGGATGGTATTTAGGACACTCTGAAACTTGGGGCTAACGTTGGGGGCCACAGATCTCTGCAGACCCCCAAGTGTTAGTTATTTCACTCACTTGTCCCCAAGGGCATGGGAGGCCCGTCCCCAACAGACCGCATGCATTTTCCTCTGAGTTCCTCCTTCTCTGAGACCCTGGTGTCTGTTTAGCTGCTTAGCTTTGGTATCCTGGAGACTGAGCAATGCTAGCGCCACCACCCCAATCAAGCAGGGCTCTCTAGAGCTGTGACTTTTGGAAACAAACTGTTCCTGGTTTCCATAAGGTGAAAACAACCAAAAAAACAAAAAAACATTCTCTGGAGTTCCTTTCTCCCTGGCAGCCAACGGGTAGTGTCCAAGCCTCATGTGAGTTTTGCCCTGCAGTTTCCCAGCCTGGAGGGTTCGGTGTGTAGCCCATGGGGAAATCTGCGCATTGAAATGTAGGGGAGGAATAAAGAATTTGGGCACGATTTGGGAAATCTTTGCTTGGGTCTTTCCTTGTGTCTTCCCTGGGACAAGCCTAATTCACCTGTTCAGCACGAATGTATTAAATATGTATTCTGTGCCAGGAAACAGTACTGGGCAAGGTGCTGGGGAGATGATCATGAATAAGTCTGACACTTGTCACTAGGGAGTTCACAGTTTAGGAGGGAAAAGCGACAATGGACCCGTGTTTTCAGAGCTGGTGATTGTTCTGAAAGGGGAAGTGTTGACTCCACACTCCCTGCCCTTGACCTGTTGTCTGTATCATTGTTTGTGTCTGGTTCTATCCAGCTTAAATTATAAACTTTGAGGCCACAGTCATCTTGCTGGCATAATTTTTTTTTCCCAGAGGTTTTTCCTGCTACAGGCACAGAAGAGGCGTTTTAAAAATCAAACTGCAGTGTGCAATAATTACACAGGGGAACTTGTTAAAATGCAGATTCCCCGACTCTGCCCTTAGAGGTTCTGAATTCGTGGACCAGGGGTAGGGCCGGAGAATGTGCATCTTTAAACCCAAACACCCAGGGACTGTGGTTCTGGAACTCTGTGTTCCACACTTAGAGAACACTCTCCTAGGACTGGGGCTGCTTGCTGGTTTTCTTTTATTCCCATAAAATTAAACAGAAAGCAGAAACTTGTGAAAAAAGTGAAACTGACAAAAAGAAATGTCAGGGAGAAGACATTTCTTTTTGTGAAATTAACCAATCAGGTAAATGCTGACTGGATTGAGCAGAATTCCTGCTAAGATAGGTATTGCTTATTTGTTTTTATTAAGTCATTTAGGTAGATGATACAGTACTTAAATCAGCCATGGGTCCCTTTCCCTTTCACTGAAAAGGAGCTAAAAGAGTCACAAGCCTCATAATACATGACTTAAAAACTTTCCGGCTGGGCGCGGTGGCTCACGCCTGTAATCCCAACACTTTGAGAGGCTGAGGTGGGTGGATCACGAGGTCAGGAGATCGAGACCATCTTGGCCAACATAGTGAAACCCTGTCTCTACTAAAAATACAAAAATTAGCCAGGCGTGGTGGCACATGCCTGTAATCCCGGCTACTCGGGACACTGAGGCAGGGGAATCACTTGAACCTGGTAGGCAGAGGTTGCAGTGAGCTGAGATCGTGCCACTGCACCCCAGCCTGGTGGCAGAGTGAGATTCCATCTCAAAAAAACAAAACAAAACGAAACAAAACAAACAAAACAAAACAAAACAAAACTTTCCATCACAGATGTGTGTTTTAACAATTGCTTGGATTTCTTTGATATTTTAGGAATGAGGGCTTGTTAATCACAGATCCTAGACCCTAAGTGGAACAAGACAGTAAGGTAGGTGTACTGAGATTGTCACGATGGCCACCTCTGCGTCCATCGTATGGCCCACAGGTGACAACTTGTCAGCATTCCTACTTGAGAGTTGGTCTCTGATGGGTTCGTGCACCAGATCTTCTGCACTGTCCTTGCACATTGTTCTGAAAGCCAAACAAACCGATGTCTTGCCAGCCAACCAGGGAGCTGTATCTGTGTGCCTTAGACAAACCCTGTGCCCTCCCTGAGTCCTGTCTTGCTTATCTGCAAACTAGCCATTCCTGAGAGTTCCTGCAACTCTGATAGCATATGGTGTGACCACATCAAAAACAGGTCATCACTCTTGCCTCATCATCCCCATACCACCTACCCTGGCCCATTTGTCAGCCCAGCTTCCAGAACAGAACCTGGCACACAGGAAGCTCAAACCACATCGGTAGAGGGCTCTTTGGTTCTCAGAGTGGCCCTGGACTTGACCACTCTGTATCTGGCATATTTTGGAAATATCTCAGTAGGAAGAAAGAAGCTGGAGATGGTCATATTTTTTCCCTTAGAGCTCCCCCTCCTCTTCCTTCAGCCTCATTCAGTTGCTGACATTCTGGGCCCTGAACCTGATGCCAATTTTCCTCCCACTTCTTCTGACTCATATCTTTCATCATGTCTCAGGAGAGCGGCATCTGTCACTCCCCTCTCCTGGCAAACATGAGGGGCTTGGGAAGAATGTCAGCCACAGCTCAGTGCAGCCAGGACTGGGCCTGATTCTGGAGCAATCGGTAAAGCTGGGAGGTCAGCTGCCTGTTGGGGTCTTGCACACTTAGGTAGAGGCACTTTCTTTCTCTCTCAGCCATATTCCTCCCTTCCCCCTTGAAGCCTTAGAAAAGAGAAAAGCATACTTGCTTCTTTTCCCTGGATCCTCTTTGAGTTGTAATTTTGAAGGACACTAAGTATCATTTGCTCTGTTGGGAGTGAAGACTTCTGCATTTTTTTGCTGGCAGCATCAAACAGCAATGGGCACACGAGGGGATGGTCCTGAAGTTAAGACCACTGGGGTCTCACCTCCCTCCGTAATTCTTACGTTTTTTTCCATGAGATTTCCAGAGAGAATCTTGGCTGAAAAATCCAACCAGAATCCTTGCCAGTGTGTCTGGGAGAGGAAAGCTTATTCTTGCATGGGCTTTCCAGTGCCTTCCTATAATTACAGCTTGATTCTAAATGGTTATTATTATGAAGCCAATGCAATCACTGCCAAGGAGATAGGAAAGATACCACATAAGCCACACCAACACAAGGTTTAGGGAAATCAGGGTTTTTACTGGATTTCAGACTAAGGCATGGTGCTGAGAACCAAAGAGAGGGATCTTTAGCTATGTACACAAACTCTCAGATTCTTAGGGAGGGAGAGGAGGAAGACTGAAATGAGATGGAGGAAAGAGAAAATCTTAGGACTCGTGGTAAAGAGAGTAGTGACTTAGAATGCAGAGATCCAAGGTCAGATCACCATTTGCAAAGATTCTGGAACCTATAGACTGCTATAATGTTGAAATGTGTATTTCCCCAAACTATTACTCATTTCTAAGTGTTTATATAGCTCACTAAGTGCCAGGCATTGTCCCAAGCACTCTCTATATATTAACTCATTTAATTAAATTTCCATTGAGTTTCACAGGTTCTAGATTTATGGAATTTTCACCTAGAGACATTTAGCAAAATCTGTGATCACTCCTTATCCAAAGAAGCTCTTGGAACTGTGACAGATCATTCTAGATTCCAACCCACACTTTCCCTGTTAGCACCTGCATCTCTGTGGCTTGGCTTCTCCAGTCCTGGAAATGTTTTAACCCTTTGTCTGCTTGAGGGGACAAGGACTAGTGAACAGGACTGGGAGAGGGAGAACAGCCTAGAGAATGGGTTGGGGGAAGAAGACCATGGGATGAGGGAAAGGCCCAGGATTAAAAGGCAAGCTCAGAGAAAGCTGCAGCCATATCCATGGAGGCTATTTTTCTTAAGATCTACCATCTAAGCAGCAAGAGGGAGATCTGTTCAAACCGGTGAGATGGTCTGGCATAAGCTTCTGATTCAGCCACTCCTTCCCCTTAGCTCATTGTGTGCAAGCTCATCTTGTGGCAGGGTGCAAGGAGGTTCTGATGAGCTAACGCTCCCAGAAATTCTGGGTAGGAGGGAACCATCTTCCTTGCCAGGGTATTACCCCATTCTTTGAAGGATTAGAAGAAGGACCAAAATCAGAGTTGATGCAACATAAATGGGCCACATGGTGGCTTTGCTTGGACACTGTGGCATGCATGTCTCTACTCCTCTCAAGGTTTCCTTTCTGTCCCTCCTTCCTTGTTTGACATCACTCAGTGTTGGCGGTGCTGACTGTAGGGAGGTGATTGTGACATTCCTGATACGTTGGCTGAAATTCTTCCCAGGAGCCCTTTGTTGTAGTGGCCAAATCAATCCCTCCGTCTGGGTGAGAAGTTGGTTTTGAGGACTCTGGAGCTGAGTAGAAGAGCCTTGCAGCAAAGGCAAGTCAGAGGTTCTTAAGGAGAGTCATGGATCAAGCTCTGGGGAGGTCATATCCAGAGATCCAGAGGTAGGATAGGAACCAAAAGACACTGTGGATGAGTTTGCAGCTGGGTAATGATTGGGAGGGGACCTGATTCAGAAGAAGCGAAGAGCACTCAAGGCCACTGCTGGGAAAAGTTTTGGGAGGTCCATGCTTCCCTTCTTTGAGGTGAGTTTGGGGATAATCAAAGGCAGAGTGGACAAGTTTCCTTTTCTCTCTTAGTTTCCTTGTCAACAAATGCAAAGATCCACTGTGAGCATTAAATGACACAACTCACATAAAGTGCCTAATACAGTGCCTGATATATTGTCAATATTCAATAAATTAGCTTTTAGGATTTTATTTTGCTGAACAGTCTTCAGAGGTCATAATAAAATTTGCTGCTGTTTGCCTACTTACCAACAACACATGGTGATATTTGTTTAAGAGCATAGGTAAAAGCAGGGAATATTTTCTCAGTCCTGGCCTGACATTTTTTTAGGATCTGGATCAGTAGGTCTGTGTCAGTTTGCATAGTACATAAACATGCACTGTTGAGTTTGGGGAAAGATGAAAAATCTAGTTTCAAGTTTGATCATTTGAAAGAATTCTCCAAGAAGGTAGCACTTGTCTGGCTATCCTCACACAATAGTTTGATACACATCTCGAGAAGGGAATGGAAGAAGCCCGATCCTATATTTTTGAGTGCTACGATGCCTTGGTGGGCATGGGAAGGTGGGGAGTGATAGGAGAAGGGGTGTGAAGAGGGGTAGATTGGGGGAGGATGCTCTCCATGAAGGCATCCATTACAGTGTTCCTTAACTGCAAACCACCCCAAATTCTATTACATTGTTAAAACATTTTGGGAACTCTTGCTCAATAATAAGCAGCAGCATGATAAAAATTTTTTCTTGACGCCATTTCTCTCTCATCATCCTCTTCAACCTGGATTTGTTCCCATGTGCTTCTCTGGAGGCCCAAAGAAAGCAATGTATCTCAGAAGCTGGAAAACTAGACTGGAGTCGGGGAGCAGTCCTCCCTGGCTGGTTGCTTGTGTGTGCCCTTGTCTCCCCAGCCCAGGCTTGGCTTGTTGCTAAGTCACGTACCCAAGAAGCTGTGGGCAGGAGGGGCTGAACGGGTCACCTTGGCCCCCAACTCCAATATACAGTGGATTGAGGCATTTGCTGATTCTTGCCAAGACCACCAGAGAGCATCAGTGGTAGGAAATATGAAGTCATGGTGGAAAGGGTCCGTGGAGCAGAAACTAAAGGCACAAGTGTTTTGTCTGCTCTCTGGGGTATAGACACATCTGCTCCAGGAACCGCAGTCCAGTGGCCAGATGCTCAAGTGGGAGGCCTTCATTTCTTGGGTGGTGGGAGAGTAGGGTCGGAGGTCTAGGGGGCTTAGTACACAGTGAATGCTTCTAGAACGTGGATGTGGAGGATGATTTGATATTAGCAAGCCTGCACTCTAATAGGAACTCATGTGTAGTCAATGGTCTTCTATTAGGTTGGTGCAAAATAATTGTGGTTTTTGCTATTAAAGGTAATACTTACAGACATCCATGTTAGTTACATAATTCAATATGTAAAATAATTTTCCTAGATAAAAACCCTCATATTTGGACCTGGTTGCATTTATTTATGTTGTTCCTTTTTCTTTCCTTCTACTGGTACATTTGTTTTAAGTGATGAATGCTTAAGATTAAAGACTAAGAGTGGCCATGGTGGCTGTAATCCCCAGTACTTTGGGAGGCTGATACAGGAGGATCCCTGAAGCCCAGGAGTTTGAAAACAACCTGGACAACATGGCAAGACCCCCATCTCTACAAAAAATAAAAATATTATCTGGGCATGGCGGCACATGCCTGTAGTTCCAGCTGCTTGGGAGTTTGAGGTCCCAGCTATTCAGCTCACTGCATTGAGAATACAGTGAGCTGTGATCACAAACCACTGCACTCCAGCCTGGACAACAGAGTGAGACCTTGTCTCAAAAAAACAATATAATAAAAGACTAGGAGTGGTGTTTCTTCTTTTATTTCATTTATTCATACATTCATTCAACACAATTTTATGAGCACTCAGTATACCTGAGTCTAGACCCTTGAAAGACAAAGTGAAAGAAAGTAGGTTCCTCCCTTGGAGAAAAGAGAGGGCAAGATGAACACTCTTTAATGGAGTTTTGTTTGATGCCTAGTGATGGACGAAGACAGAAAGATGAGGAGCTCCAAAATTTTCCAGTGTGGTCATGAGAGATTTCTCAGGAGGTGAGATGCTTGAGCTGAGACTGCCAAGATAGGCAAGGGGACATGGAGAGGGAAGTGGGAATTAGAGATAAGCTATGTCAGATAGATGAAAAGCCACACATTAAGGCACTGAGGTTGTCAGAACACAGGCTATTCCAGGATGGTGAGTAATTATAGATATGAAGTGTCAGAGGCAACGGAAACCATGATGAGAAATGAGGCTACATAGGAATGAAGGTGCCAGATCACAAACAGTCTTATATGCCATGCAAAGAAGGGTGCTTTTTATTCTATCAGCAGTAAGGAGCCAAAAAATAATCTTAAGTACATGGGAATGGGATGACCATATTTACATGTTAGAAAGATGACTTTGGTATCATGCAGGGGATGCATGGTAGGGGACTTAGACTGGAGCCAGGAAGACCAGTTGGGAGCATTTGCAAAATTCTGGGCTAGGAAACTGACAGCAGTATTATGCAATGGTGATGGAGAGGGGGCAATTGACTTAAGAGATTTGGGGAGGTGAGGTCAACTAGACAATTTTTAATTATATGTGAGTGTAAGGAAGGGGAGCATTTGGGGTGGCTCTTGTTTTTCTGACTTGGGCAAAAGGCTATTGGTGATTCTAGTCTCAGAGACAGGGAGATCAAGAAAGCAAGCAGCTGGGAAGAGTAAGATGTTTAGAAGTTTTGACATGCTAAGTCTGCGATGCCCATGTGAGGTCCACGTGAAAATGTTTAGCAGGTAGCTGGGTCTATGAGTATGGAACCCACGAGAGCAGTCTGGGATAGGCCTGTCACTGAGAAGTCATTAGCATGTGGATGGAGGTTAAAGCCTCTGCATGGCTGAGATGCCCATGGAAATGATGTAGAGTGGTTAGAAAACAGAGCCTTGGGAAACACCAAGATTCGAGAGATGGATAGAGAAAGAGAAGTTCATGAAAGGAGGAGGAATCAGAGGAGAAGCAAGAGGATTAGAAACAATGGAGAGTGTCTGAAATGGAAGTAGAAGAACATTTAAAGAAGGATATTGTAGGCAATAGAGTAAACATAGAACAAATAAGATGATTGAAAAACACCCTTATGTTTGGGAACTAGTAAGTCACGTGTGAGTTGGTGAGAGCTCTGTTAGTACAGAGAAGGAGGAAACAAATCCAGTGAGCTGAAAGATCACTGAGAGATGAGAAAGAAGATACCTTGCTGGGTGCGGTGGCTCACACCTGTAATCCCAGCACTTTGGGAACCCAAGGCTGGTGGTTACCTTGAGTTCAGGAGTTCAAGACCATGCTGGCCAACATGGTGAAACCCTGTCTCTACAAAAAATAAAAAAATTAGCCAGGTGTGTTGGCATGCACCTGTAGTCTCAGCTACTCAGGAGGCTGAGGTGGGAGGATCACTTGAGCCCAGGAAGTTGAGGCTGTAGTGAGATTGTGCCACTGCACTCCAGCCTGTGCAACAGAGTGAGACCCTGTTTCAAAAGCAAGCAAACAAACAAACAAGATACCTTAAATGTAGGTTACACTTAAGAGAAATAAGGTAGTGTGAATGAAGAGAGAAAGAGAATATTATTTAGAGGACATGGAAAGTTAGTAGACTCTTAAGGTAGAAAACATTTGAGGATGTTAATAGAATGAGAGAAAGAAGCCAATGGAGAGAGAGAAAAATATGCAAGACATATTTGGGTCAATCATGCTCAGGATGTTTTGGAAGAAATGGTCAAGAGTGCATGGATTAATCTTGGATACAAGGGAGGGTACAATTTGTGTTAGAGACCTGGGGAAAAAGGCAAGACTGCAGGAAGTGTTGGGCACTAAGTGAGGACATTTACATCGGATTGCCTCTATTTTTTTTTTTTTTCAGTGAAATAGAAAACAAGGTCATCTGTATCAGGAATGATGGCAGAAAAGGCTTAAAATTCTGGCATTGCCACTGAGAAGAATGAAGGATGGAGCTGATTAGAAAATTGTAGGATTGCTGAGCACTGTGAGAGGTTTGTCTGAAACTGGCTCTTGACACTTTGTACCCTGCCTACGTGTAGGGGTCTGTGAGCAGACTAGTGGTATGCAGCCACTCTCATATGGGAGGGAAGCAGACCTTTTGTTGGCTTGGTCCATAAGTGTGGTTAGAAGTGGAATGATGGGAAACACTGTTGGAGTTATTGGCATAAGAATGACCATGGTCAAATTGTCTGGGTTGGGAAGAAAATGGCACTAGGAGTGAGGTGGCAAACTGAAACAAAAGGGAGGGTTCCAGAGTGTGGAAATGACAATGAGGTGAGACAATGGGCAAAGAGAAAATGCTGGAAAGATAGGACATTGAGTCAGAGACCTCAGGTTTTAAAAGCTCAGAGGTAGGACTATTTTGGTGATGAAAAATCCAAGACGTGCCATGAGAGTTAGTTGGGAAGAATATAGACGCGAAAAGCACTCAAATAATGGTCCAAGAACCAGGAAGTCTTAGTGTTCATTGGACATTGACCCCTTCTAGGATGGTTGCAGAGGTTGGCTTCGAAAGAGCCCATGAGGCAGCAAGTGTGAGATGGAAGAACCCACGAGCTCAAAGAGATAACGCTTATTTTAGGGATGAAGACTAACCCAACTCTCAAGGTAGAATTCTTGATAAACATGGTCTCCTGGGCAAAGCAGATGAAGTGCAGGGAGGGTCTGTTCCTCTTTGTTTTATTACCGAGTTCTGCTAGGCCTGAACTGGTGGAACTCGGCTTATTTTAACAGTGAAGGGGCAAAGTGAGTTATTTTCAGTATACAGAAAAGTGGAAACTTCAACAAGAAGAGTGTCAACGACTTGCCCAAAATGACAGCACCAAAGTGCTGACCTCAGTTTGTCACTTCGTCTCCTTCTTCCTTTCCCTTGGCTGCTTTTCTTGTGTGTAACCTATTACAGCAGAGCCTGATCAGCATGGGCCTCCCTGTTGCATGCCCCCTGGAGATTTGGCATTTAGATTTGACAGGGAGGTGGAGGGAAATTTTCCTACTTGGCAGAATGTGTGAAAATCAGGAGGGAATGTTATTCCTGCACAGCAACAAACACTATCAAATCAGTACTTCTTTCATCAGACTCTGTTGCTATTTATGTAGATTTAACAGTTCCATAACAATACCTTTCACTTGGAAAGGTCCTTCTCTTACCAAAAATGCAAAAAGAAACCGGCTATATTTTTCATTTCAGAAGTAGACACCACGGGGCCAGGCGCATGGCTCACACCTGTAATCCCAGCACTTTGGGAGTCTGAGGCGGGCGGATCACAAGGTCAGGAGATCGAGACCATCCTGGCTAACACAGTGAAACCCTGTCTCTACTAAAAATACAAACAAATAAAAAAAATTAGCTGGGCTTGGTGGCAGGTGCCTGTAGTCCCAGCTACTAGGAAGGCTGAGGCAGGAGAATGGCGTGAACCCGGGAGGCGGAGCTTGCAGTGAGCCGAGATTGCGCCACTGCACTCCAGCCTGGGGGACAGAGC
The DNA here is from genome assembly GCF_009828535.3 of Hylobates moloch. Classification (NCBI taxonomy): domain Eukaryota; kingdom Metazoa; phylum Chordata; class Mammalia; order Primates; family Hylobatidae; genus Hylobates; species Hylobates moloch. Next base: position 16,690,739 of record NW_026652290.1, on the reverse strand, counting down.
GAGACTCCGTCTCAAAAAAAAAAAAAAAAAAGAAATACTACGTCCTTTGTTTGGTTGGGAGGAAGATGAAATGTGATTACATGTGGCTTGGTAACTGATACATAGGAATGGATCAACTAAGGAGAGATTCCTTCTGGACCCGCATCCATATATTTTTCCATCTACCCATGTCTCAGGGCATGCATCTCTGAGATGTTGAACTAATTAAAAAGTGTCTCCTGTAGCTGTGGAACAGCTTTCTGCTTGGTACACAATTAACCTGCCATTGATTTTGTAAGTGAGACCTAGTACAAGCCATGTAGCTCAGATGCCCATGTGGGTGAACTGAGGTGGAGGAGAGCAGGGCATCCATAAATCCTAGCCCATCCTGTCACTAGGCAGCAGGTTGTTTAAGAACACAGTGGTGAGAGCCTCTTTTCTGAAAGGGGTAGTGGTGATGGTGACCAGGAACTTGACTATCAAGAATGAGGACAGGAAAGACTTTTTTTTGAACACTCACCATGTTCCAGGTACTGCGCTAGTTGTTTTCTACTTGTGACATATTTTAATCACTCAATAAAACCCATTCAGTCTGGGAAGGGTGGCTCATGCCTATAATCCCAACACTTTGGGAGGCTGAGGTGGGGGGATCATTTGAGGTTAGGAGTTTGAGACCAGCCTGGCAAACATGATGAAACCCCATCTCTACTAAAAATGCAAAAATTAGCTGGACATGGTGGAACATGCGTGTAATCCCAGCTTTCGGGAGACTGAGGCACGAGAATAGCTTGAACCTGGGAGGCGGAGGTTGCAGTGAGACGACATTGCGCCACCGCACTGCAGCCTGGGCGACAGAGCAAGCCTCCATCTCAAACTCAAACAAAAACAAAAACCCTTCAAGGATTTGAGAAAGCCAGAATTTCAGAGAAAAGAAATTCTGGATGTGCCAGCTTTAAAACTACCCCTGAGTCAAAAAATATATGAGTGTAGACTGATTTGTTCAAAACTGCTTTATGCAAAGAGAAATGAAAGGAGCTGGAGCAACTGTAGATGGATGGAAGGGTTCCAGGGCAGCCTCTGGACTAACAGTAGACTGTAAGCTGCACCAAAGTGGGGGTCCCATCTGTTTGACCCATCCTTGCACACCCCTTAACAGACGATAGGCTCTGGATACAGGATTTGATGTTTGGAGCTACAGTGGCCATGAGGAAAAGTGAAGAGAATTTCAGGAAACACGATACAGAGTCCTAACACATTTGAGCTGCTATTTGATAAATTAATTCACCCTGGAACCACCTGCCTTCAGACTTCTTGCCCTTGTTTTTAAAAGTCATTTTTTCCCCAATTAAAAAAAAAAATGCACAGAAGCATCCTAACTGAGCTTATCACTCAGTGTGAGCCTGGGCTTCATTTCTGTCCCTTGGTTGGATTATCTGAATCATACTCCTTGATAGGGCAATGCCTTACGAGGCTGGTGGCAGCACCTATTTCTGAGGGCTAAACTATAAAATATGCTGGGAACCCTGGGTTGCTCTCCACCACTGCTAAACAAACTCAAGCATTTCACATGAGCATTGGATTCCCAGCAGTGCAGGTGGCGGAGAATGGGCCTGGCAGTTTGGTGTTTGATTTGTCAGGGTGCCACATGGGGCCAGGTGCCAGGGCCGTGTCACACGATCTGAGCATCTTGCTGACCTGCCTGCTGCTGTGCCTCATGGCAGGCTGGGGTTTAAGAAGCATAGTTTGCATTCTTCCCTCTACTGGAGAGTTTTATGAAGAAAGACACCTGAACCGGTCCACTGGGCATTTTCCCCTTCTTTTTTCTGTGGGATCTGCTGTCTTTCCAACCTAAACTGGGGGGTGGGGGTGGGGGGAGGCCTGGGTGTGTTCTGAAACTTTATTAACCATTCATCAGGGAAGAATGTGATTTGGATGCATGTATGCTTAGGTGAGACACTCAGGAGTATTTGTGACTGGTGTGTATACATCTGTATTTCATGGAGCTGCAGAAACCTAACTTCCATTCCTTAACACAGTATCCTGACATGGGGCTGGCTGCCTGGGAAGAGCCATTACATCCAGTAGCTACTGGATCTCCCCTTTATTTTCTCTGTGGTGACCCAAAGTAGTTGGCATAAAGTGATTAGATAGGAAGACCTGAGAGGTGTCTAAGCAACGGCTCCTAGGAGAAGCAATTGTCCTGTTAATATTGGACAAACGAGAGCTGCATTTTCAATTCATTCTCTCAGAAGAAGGAAACTCTCCCTGCTCAGTCTTTGTCATTGCCCAGTGGGCTGAAGGTCATTGGGTTCCACAGAGAGTGGCAGCTGGTATGCAGGTGGCATAGACAGGGAGCTGCAGCACCGCAGTTGCACCCTGGCTTGGATGAGCACATTGGAGGGAAGCAAAGCAGCAAAGTCTTCCCCAGGAATCACCTGCAAACCTTAAGTCATAAGCATAGTGCCCAAGAGCAAAAGCCCATCTGCACTGAACCAGTACCAAGACAAGTGGTTTCATTTCTTTGATTATCAAATTTCACAAGATCTTGGGGAGAAGAAGCAGGGCATCATCTTTGGAACCTTCAATATCTCCTCTATGCTTCATTGACATGAAGTTGTACAGTGAGTCTGGAATTCTTAATTGAACTTTGGGTCCAGCCAACTGTCATCAACCTTCTTGTCTTGATAGAATTCCAAGATTCAGTTCCCCTTTGGTTACTATTAGATTTAGATATCTTCATCATGTCCACCTACCAAGTCTTTTTTATTTTTTAGGTTTTTATTTTGAAACAACTTCAAACTTCCAGAAAAATTGCAAATATGGTACAAGGAAATTTTTTCATGAGCCATTTGAGAATGAGTGGCCCGTGTGATACCGCATCCCTGCAAAAACTTTCCTGTGCAATTCTACAAATGGCATATCTCTCTACATGGCAACATAGCTCCATCCTACATGGCTATAATGCAGCCATCACAACCTGGAAATTAACGTTGATAACTTATTGCCACTTAATATTCAGAGCTCAATCACCTTCACCCATTGTTCCAATAATGTCTTTTGTAGCAAAAAGATCTAGTTGTCATTTATTCACCACGTTTCATTTGAACCATAACAGCTTCTCAGTCTTTCCTTGACTTTCATGGCTTTGACAGTTTTAAGGGATGTAGGCCAACTATTCTTAGGATATCTCTCAATTTCAGTTTGTCTGATGATCTCTAATTATTAGATTTAGGGGGTGCATCTTCGGCAGGGATGTAACACGATGCTGTGTCCTTGTTAGATTCTGGCACATGGTACACAAAGTGGGCCTGTCTGAGTCCTCCATCATAAAGTTATCCCTTTGTCCTGTGTCATTAGTAAACATTTTTTTTTTTTGGTGGAGAGGTATTTTGAGACTATGAAAATACTCTGTTTCTCTTACAATTTTCAATTAATTTATATCAATATGTGGACTTGAGGATTCCTATTTTCTTCATTACCCATATGCCATTACTTCATTCTTAATTTTGTTACTCAGATTATCCCAGATTTGGCAAGTAGAACCTCCTCTGAGCTAACTTTTGTGCCTTTTTTGACATGTCCTCATCATTTCTTTCTTTTTTTTTTTTTTTTGAGACGGAGTCTTGCTCTGTTGCCCAGGCTGGAGTGCAATGGCGCAATCTCGGCTCACCGCGACCTCTGCTTCCCAGGCTCAAGTGATTCTCCTGCCTCTGCCTCCTGAGCAGCTGGGATTACAGGCATGTGCCACCATGCCCAGCTAATTTTGTATTTTTAGTAGAGACAGGGTTTCTCCATGTTGGTCAGGCTGGTCTCGAACTCCTGACTTCAGGGGATCAGCCCACCTGGGCCTCCCAAAGTGTTGGGATTACGGGCATGAGCCATGGTGCCCAGCCTGTCCTCATCATTTCTGAGCACCTCCTTGATTTATGGAACAAGGATCCAGGTTCATCTTGTACTTTCCCTGCCCCAGCCCGGAAATCAGCCATTTCTCCAAGGACCTTTGGTTCCGTTTAGTGGAGAATAATACATAGGAAACAGATCTGGGAAATAAGTGTGCTTGTTTGCTGTTGGGATGTTGCTGCTCCCAGGCCCTCTCTGCGGAATCGTGGGCATAGACATCTGTGGAAGTGTATGCCACATACACACACACACACACGAACATACACACACACGAACATACACATGCTGACATTTACATCTATATGTATTTCTGTATTTATCTATCTGTTTTGAAAAGCTCACACTTACATTATTGTCTTCATTTTCAGTCCAGCATCTGGGGTTCATTCTCGTTTTCTCCATTCCTACAGGTGGTACTCCTTTCCCCACAGTGAGGAATTTGTCTTTTGTTATCTTCAGTCCATTTACTTATTTAGTTAATCCCCCTGCAGATAATCAAATCCCTCATCACTGTGGTCACCTTCTGCTCCACCTGGATGCCTCTTCATCTTGCACAGGCTCCAGTACCCATGCTGGGCCCTTCCCCAGGTGTAGATACCTTCCTCACCCTTTGGGCCTGATACCCAACCTTGGGTCACTGTGGTTCATCCCTGCCTTCTAGCGTGGACAGCTCCACTAATGGCTTTCGACCTGATGTGTTCCAGAAAGGAAGAGGGAAAAGGAAAGAAAAGGATAGAGAAAATTATATATGGTCTTTGCAGTGATAATTTAGTGCCCAGAGTATAGGAAACCATGTAGGCAGTTTGTTCTATTAAATCTATTTTAATGAGGCATATTTTTGTTGGACTGAGCTATATTGCATTAAGATCACTTGTAATTTCTCTCTGTCTTCTCTTTGCTTCCCTCCCCAAATGACACTGTGATTGCCTGAGGTTCCTCTACCCCAAAGCCAGGCCTTGCTCCTTACTTTAACTCACTGTCCACTCAGATTAGGGTTTGGAGAGTCTCCTTTGGTGACTGGAAGGGGAAGACAAATCCCTAGCAGCAGCTTCTGTGCACCCCCTCCATCCACCCCGCTTTTCGACAGAGTCTCCCTGTGCCTTCCACTCCTCCATGGCCACTTTCACAAGCTGAGTTTCCAGCTCTTCACCCACCCTTTCCCCTTTGGAAGCCCCATTCTGTTTGGGAACAAAATGCCTGAGAGTCATGAGAAGCAGGATGGGGAAAGCCAAGGCCACCTCTGATCCTGGCCTGGCTTGTTTAATGCTGTGGGGCCACATTCCTTCTACTCCCTAGGCCCACCTCATTCTCCTGAGGTTGGGAAAAAGAATAGGGCTCACTGCCTGGTCACTGAGGACAGGCCCTCTGATGCCCCTGGAGGATTTGGGATTAGCTTGCAAAAGCAAAGGGCCATCTGACTCTGCCACCAGAGCTATTTCTACCCTTTGACACTACTTGCCACAGCCTCCCCGTCACTCTCAGGCGTGGCCACTGTCTCTTTTTTCCTGACCCTGTGTCAAGGTCTGTTGTCCATTCTGCTGTTTGGTCCACTGGGAGAAGGAGACAGAGAGGTCAGCATGGACTGATGAGTAGGCAGGAAGGCCCAGAAAGAGGGAGCTGTGGTGCCAAAGAAAACCACCCATTTCACCCCAAAGGATGTGGGGACAAAGGCCAGCTCTGCATGTCAGGTTTGGGTTTTATGTGTCTCCATAGGTCCTGTTTGGCTGGAACTTTACATGAAAGATGGGGACAGCTAGTTTTCTTCTCTGAGTCATGGGAGAGAAAGAACACGGCTCCTTGGGGACTTCTAAATGTCGGAGACAGAGAACTCCGAGATGTCTCTCAGAGACATGCAGGATATTGGCGTTTCCACCTCGGCTCCATTATATCCCTTCCCGGCTCTGAGATTCTTGAATGATGTGAATCCTTCCCTAGAGAATGCAGTGGCCTGGTCATAACTTGTTAAATGCCGTAATTAAAATAGTTCTCTTATTAACTTGGTGATAACGCTTTTTTTCCCTCCTCCTCTGAAATTACATGTTAGCATTTTGTTAATTAAATTTCCAGTTCCAACAGAACTGCCATGTGGTTTTCAGGGGGCCCTCTTCCTGGGGAGGGTGGGAAGGTGGATGAGCAGGTCAGACTGGTTCTCATCTTTTCTGGGGCCAAACGCCTCTTCTGCAAGAAGAAGGTGGAGAGAAGAAAACAGAAGCACTCTGCACCTATACAAGGTAGCCAGATTTAGCAAATAAAAGTAAAAGATAGTCAGTTAAATTTGAATTTCAGATAAAAAACCAATACTTTTTTTAGGGTTAAGTATGTCCCAAAGATTGCATGGGTCATACTTATGCCAAAACCATATCGATTATTTCTCTTATAGTAAGACTCAGGCATCCTGTATTTTATCTGGCAATGCCACATCAACATCTAAACCTTGACTCACAGCTCCAGAGAAGAAAGGTTTTCTACTCCAGAGAAGAAAGTGTATAATGATTCTTTAATTATTGAATTAGCATCAGGGGTTGTTTTTATTCCTTTAGTCAGCTCCTTATTCTCATACTCTCAAAATATTTTATAGTTATGCATTTTATTAATACTGGTATGATGATCAGTGTGATCTATTGCTCTCTTAATCATTTAAATCATATCTATGATATACCAGGTACTGTACAAGAGGCTGGAGTTACAAAAGTTAATATGACAGACTTTCATTTACAAAGCCAGATGGTGGCTTTGTAAATAAAACTTTATTGGAACACAGCCACACACATGTATTTCCTGTTTATGGCTACTTTCACCTCTAGTGCTGAGTTGAATAGTTGTGACACAGACTGTGTACCCTGAAAACCTAAAATATTTACTTGCTGGCCCTTAACATAAAGTTTGCTAACTTGACCTAGAAGAAGAGGTAGTCAAATATGCTAAGAGAGATGTAAGCAAAGTGTGTGGGAACCACAAAAGGTACTCAACTCTTCTTCTGTGCCACTGTGAATGTATCAGAGCTGACATTGGAGCTGAGTTTTAAAGGAGTCATCAACAGGTGGGAAGGGGAGAGGGGCTCAAATCTGAAGGGGAAGAAACAGCATCTGCAGAAGCACATAGTACCTTTGGGCTATGTCCTGGGGATGTGGAGGGTGTGCAGGGCGAAGGGTGGGAAAATACCTCCTTTCAAGTTCTTAGTATGTCAAATGTTTACACATATTCAGTTCTATAATGTACACAGCAGATATTGAAGTGAAATTCGAATCCATATTTTATACAGGAGTCACTGAAGGCTCAGAGACTTGAATTTAATTGTCCAAAGTCTCAAGGAAGGAGAAGGGTCATGATACTAACTCAGAGTGGACCTGTCTAGAGCCATCATTCCCAGCATCATCTATGCCAGCAGTCCCCAACCTTTTTGGTGCCAGGAACCGGTTTTGTGGAAGACAGTTTTCCCATGGACCCAGTGTGGGCAGGGTGTGAGGTGTGGTATGGTTTCAGGATGAAACTGTTCTACCTCAGATCATCAGGCATTAGATTCTCATAAGGAGCACACAACCTAGATCCCTCACATATGCAGTTCACAATAGGGTTTATGTTCCTATGAGAATCTAATGTCGCCACTGATCGGACAGGAGGTGGAGGTCAGGTCAGGCAGCAATGCTCGCTTGCCCACTACTCACCTCCTGCTGTGGGACCTGGTTTGTAACATGGTATAGGTCCATGGCCTGGGTGCTGGGGACTTCTGCTCTATGCTGCATTGCATGATGCACATGCCCATTGTGACCAACCAACCGAGGGTTCCTGGAGGACAGGGAGCATCTCTCACTCTACAGCAGCGTGTCACAACTGGGGATGAATTTGCCCTCTGAGGGACTTTGGGCGATGTCTAGAGATATTTGGGTTGTCACAGCTTTGAAGGGAGGTGCTACTGGCATCTTGTGGTTAGAGGCCAGGGATGCTGTTAAACATCTTAGAATGCACAGGATGGCCCCATAACATGGAATGATCCACCCAAAATGTCAATCATGCCATGATTGAGAACCTTGCTCTACATCCCTATGCCCAACACAGGCAAATAAAGGGGCACTTGCTAAACATTTGTTGTACTGGAAAAAAGAAAGGTGTGTTTAGGGAATGGAGAAAAGTTTAGAGTCATTGGTGAGAAGGGTGTAATGGTAGAAGATGGTGCAGGAATATAAATTAGAATTGAATTGCAGGCATGCAAGGTTTGACATACAGGAGTTTTAATTTATTCTAAAGGAGGGACATTTTACTTTAGGAGAGTGACATCATTAGGTGTGCATTGGAGAGTTACACTGACTGTACAATAAAGAGATTTGAGTAGGGAGAGCTATCAGGTGGCCTCAACTAAGGCAACAGCAGTGGAAAGAGAGAGGCAGAAGCCATTTTGCAAGAAGTTAGAAGGTAGATTTAGCAGGAGTTGGATGTGTGAAGCAAGAGGGAGAGTCACGAAGATACTTGTTTGAACAATTACGACACTGATTGAGGTAAAGGATATAGGAGGAGGGTAGACCAGGTGTGCATGCCTAGGTGGAGGTGGGAGGGATGATGATGTTGGATTTGCTAATTTGGAGGTGGCTACAGAATTCCCTGTTCCCATGTGGAAATTTTCAGTAGGCTGCTGGAAATTTAAATCTGAAAACCAGAAAATAAGATTGATATGAAAGTATTGATTAATGCATGTATATTTTTCCCACTGATGTGTATCCTTCCATACATAGTTTTCCCTGTTCCCCTTGCCAGACCATAAGTCCCCAGTGTCAGAGATGGTGTAGAGGTGATGAGCTCAGACAGGATTGGGTTTGAATTCTGGCTCTACTGTGTTCTAGCCATGTAATATCAGGATGTTATTTTGCTTTTCTGAGCCATAAAATTTCCTTATCTCTAAAATGGGTGTAATATTAGCTACCTTAGGGGCTGTTACGAAGATTAAATGCAGTTTTGATTGTAAAGCATGTAGGATGTTTTCTGTAAAGGTAGCAATTTATTTTTTTTTATTTTTACTTTTGGTGGGTATATAGTGTATACAGTAGGTGTATATATTTATGGGGTACCTGAGATGTTTTGATACAGGCATGCAATGTGAAATAAGCACATAATGAAGAATGGAGTATCCATCCCCTCAAGCGTTTATCCATTGAGTTGCAAACAATCCAATTACACTCTTTATTTTAAAATGTACAGTTGTTTACTATGGTTACTCAATTGTTTCTTTAATATTTTACTTTCTAATCCCAGTGTACACATGTGCATGAGCACATACATGCATGCGCACACACGCACACACATGTGCGCACACACGCACACACACGCACATGCACACATGCATGCACACACGCACACGTGCACACACGCACACACACACATGCACACACGCACACATGCACACACACACGTGCACACACGCACACACACGCACACATGCACACACACACGTGCACACACGCACACACGTGCACACACACGTGCACACATGCACACACACACATGCACACACGCACACACACACGCACACGTGCACACACGCACACACACGTGCACACACGCACACACACATGCACACACAGCCTAGTACAGGATTCTGTGAAGCTTGATGTTGTCTCTAGAGGCCAACAGTCTTTCCCCATTAAACTAAAATGAAAAAACTCATTGTGAAAACTCATCAAGCTTTACACGTATGTTTTATGCCTTCTTTTTCTGTATGAATGTTGTTTTAATATGAAGCTGAAAGATGAAGAAACTGAGGCATGAGCAAGATGAAGGAAAGAGATTACTAATCACATTGTCCCCATGTCCAAATATAACAGAGCATCATCAAAACTCTCCTTCAAAGATTGGCCCAATCCTAGCTGCTTCTCAACACTCTTTTTCTTTAGGAAAACTTGTCTTGGCTTAATGTTTCTGTCTCTATTGGAACAACAGGACTAGAAACCAAGTTATGGACTGTCAGGACCTCTCTTGGATAATGGAATTTCCACGATGTATCAAAATATTATTATTATTAGTTTGTTTTTTAGTGGGCGATGGGCTGGTCATTGAGAGGTGAGATGGTCAATTCTGTTTTGGATCCTGGATGGACGGGTAGACTCGTTGTCATTTAAAATGAACTTGTGATGGACTGGGAGAAGTATATATGCAACATATGTGATAAAAGACTTGTATCCAGAATACATAAAGGATTCTTACAATTCAGTGAAAAGGCAAACAACTCAATGAAGAATAGCAAAATATTCACCAAAGAAAATATACCAATGGTAAATAAGCACACGAAAAAAAACCCCTCCAAACCATTAGCCATTGATCATGAAGGAAACATAACTTACATCCCTGAGATACAATACCCACTAGAAGGGCTAATATTAAAAAAAGGAAAATCCTAGGCCGGCCGCTGTGGCTCACACCTGTAATCCCAGAACTTTGGGAGGCTGAGGTGGGCAGATCACGAGGTCAGGAGTTCGAGACCAGCCTGGCCAACATGGTGAAACCCCATCTCTATGAAAAATACAAAAATTAGCTGGGCATGGTGGCGCATGCCTCTAATCCCAGCTACTGGGGAGGCTGAGGTAGGAGAATCGCTTGAACCCGGGAGGCAGAGGTTGCAGTGAGCCGAGATTGCGCCACTGCAATCCAGCCTGGGTGACAGAGTGAGACTCCATCTCAAAAAAAAAAGAGAAATCCTGATAACATCAAGTGTTGGTAAAGATGTAAAGCAATTGAAACTCTCATACATTGCTGGTGGGAATGCAAAATGACAAAGCCGCTTTAAAAAACAGCTTAGCTGTTTCTTGTAACATTAAACATACATTTCCCATACCACTCAGCAATCCCAGTTCTTGATATTTACTCAAGAGAATGAAAACGTGTTCACATAAAGACTTGTACTCAAATATTCATAGCAGCTTTATTCCCCAAATTGGAAACAACTCAAATGTCCATTAGCTTGTGGTATAACTGACCATGCAAGGAAAAACTACTCAGTAATAAAAAGAAATAGACTTCTGGTACACATAATGACATAGATGACTCTCCAAAGCTCTTTATGCTAAATAAATAAGCCAGACCCAAAGGACGACATACTGCATGCTTCCATTTAGACAAAATTCTAGAAAAGGCAAAGCTATAGAGTCAGGAATCAGCTCAGTGGTTGCCAGGGACAGGCTGAGGGATGTGGATTGACTGTAAAGGGCACAAGAGAACCTTCTGGAGCAATGAAAGAGTTCCCTATCATGAGTGTGGTGTTGGTTTTGCAACACAGCTGTCAAACTCATCTAGTTGTAAATTTATAACAGGAGGCTTTGACTGTATGTAAATTATACCTCCATAAAGCTAATTTTAAAAAACAACCCATGACAGTGACAACCTCCTGCCTCAGGACATGTCATTCTTGTTACCTGGAATGGCTTCCCCTTATTGCGTCTTTTGAGCCTGGCTCCCAATCCTAAATTTCCAAATCACTCTTTTTCTGCTTCCTTGGAATTGTAAAATTTCATTACTACAAAATTTTTGGTCCATGTTAACATGTTCCTTTTTATAATTTTGCTGGTTTCATCAGTGCATATCTGACATTAAACCAATCCATTGATGATTATACCACTATCCTTAATTATTATTATTGATGGAAATAAATATCTTCAGTGCACACACTATAAGACATGACTCATGGCTGGGCATGTTGGCTCACACCTGTAATTCCAGCACTTTGGGAGGCCGAGGCGAGAGGATGGCTTGAGTTCAGGAGTTTAATACCAGCCTGGGCTGTAACATGGCAAAACCCCATCTCTATAAAAAATTAAAAAATTAGCCAGACATGGTGGCATGCACCTGTAGTGCCAGCTACGAGGGAGGCTGAGAGGTGGGAGGATTGCTTGAGCCCAGGAGGTCAAGGCTGCAGTGAGCCAAGATCATGCCACTGCACTCCAGCCTGGGCAACAGAGCAAGACCCTGTCACCAATAAAGACACGGCCCAGAGTGGCATGAGTACCACTATGAGGTGTGGGGACTGTAGCATGGACTGCCTTCAATTACCTTCCCAGTGGCTGTCCTGGCCCATTTTGTACTCTAACCCAGAAAGCTTTACAGCACACCAAGGTACAGGGGTGGTGGCTTAGAGCTGGCTTAACTGAGGGTTAACTGCTTCCTCATCTGTAAAATGGGCATGATATTAGTACCTAGGGTGGTCAGGATTTAAACCAATTCCTATGTTTCAACTGCTTTAAAAAATGCCTGGAACAGAGTGGGCTCTATGTAAATGTTTTATTCAAATAATTTTTAAAAATATATTATTTCTAACATTGGAATGCAAATTCATGTTTAGCTGCTCACTTTTTTTTACTCTGATATGAACTTATTTAAGAGTAAGAAGGACTCCTTAAACATTCCCTGCGTAAACCTGGTGTGCTCTTCTAGCTTAGCTCGGATGGCATGGTCTGAAATTCTTGGTTGAGGTATTGCCCTTCCTTGTAGATTTCTCAAGGGCAGGGTCTTTGTCCTAGTTATTTGCATCCCCAGCACCAGCACAGTTCTTGGATTACAAATAGTGCCTTGGTAGTGAGGGTTCCAACTGAGGTTCGGTGACATGCCTGAGGTTACACAGCTTTTAAGGGGTGAACTGAGGCCTCTTGAATACCAGTCCAGAAGTCTTGGGAGGGTGGACTTTCTCTGATTAATCAGCAGAGAATTCAGAAAAACAAGTCAGTTATCAGTTTTGAAACACATGTACTCAACTCTGAAGGTAAATTCATGGTTACGTATGTTTCCTTGAGCTGTGAAGTTGAGTTCGCACTCCTGAAGTCTATTGCAACTGGACTGTGATGGGAAGTGGCAGGTCTGAGATATCAGACTACTGCAAGTGTAGTCAAGAGTTAATCAGGTCTCACCTTGGCCTTGGCTTGACTGTCTTCAAGGCTGGCCTTTGGGACTCTGGACACTTGGAGCCCACTCTAAGCTTTGTTCCTGACTGATTCATCTTGGAAGACCTATGTTCCATCCAGCAGGTCCACGTCCTTTGGTTGGTACCACGTCCCTGCTGTAACACAGGGATGAGACTGCTTTGCATGGTTTGCTTCATCTCATGCAAACTTAGATGAGTTTGACCACTGTATTGCAAATCCAACACCAAGCTCATAATAGGGAACTCTTCCATCACTCTGGAAAGTTCTTGTGTGCCCTTTGCAGTCAATCCACATCCCCTAGCCTGTCCCTGACAACCACTGAGCTGCTTTCTATCTCTATAGCTTTGCCTTTTCTAGAATTTTGTCTAAATCTCCTCAGCCCAAGATATCTACCTACCCACTTCTGGACTCCCCTAGTTACTAACCATTGATGTGGCCTCCTGAACAGATGCTTCCTGTATCAACCTGACTAAAGCAATCGACAAAGGAAATCTGCTGAAACAACTTACGGATTTCAAAGTCAAACTGGAGTTACTTTTTAATTCACCCTTTAACACTCTATATTCTCCTTGATATGATGATAGTATAATCCAGAAAAGGGCAGAGTAGGTTACCTTGGTGTGATGGTATATTAGTCTGTTTTCACGCTGCTGATAAAGACATACCTGAGGCTGGGCAATTTACAAAAGAAAGAGGTTTATTGGACTTACAGTTCTACATGGCTGGGGAGGCCTTGGAATCATGGCAGAAGGCAAGCAGGAGCAAGTCACATCTTAACGTGGGTGGCAGCAGGCAAAGAGAGAGCTTGTGCAGAGAAACTCCCATTTTTGAAACCATCAGATTTTGTGAGGCCCATTCACTAACAGCACAGGAAAGATCTGCCCCCATGGGTCATCTCCTATCAGGTCTCTCCCACAACACGTGGGAATTATGGGAGCTAGAAGATGAGATTTGGGTGGGGACACAGAACCAAACCATGAGGATGAGATTTGGGTGGGGACACATAGCCAAACCATATCAGATGGTTAATATTAGGTGTCAACTTGATTGGATTGAAGGATGCCTAGTTGGCTGGTGAAGTATTGTTTCTGGATGTGTCTGTAAGGGTGTTGCTAGAGGAGACTGACAGTTGAGTTGGTGGACCGAGAGAAAAAGACTGACCCTCAATATGGGTGGGCGTTATCCAATCGGCTGCCAGTGCAGCTAGGATGAAGCAGGTGGAAGAGGGTAGGATAACCTTGCTTGCTGAATCTTCTGGCTTTCATCTTTCTCCCATGCTGGATGGTCCTCCTACCCTTGGACCTCAGACTCCATGTTCTTTGGTTTTGGGACTCTAGGACTTGCACCAGTGGCTTGCCAGGGGCTCTTGGCCCTTCCATTACAGTCTGAAGTCTGCACTGTCAGCTTCCCTGGTTTTGAAGGTTTCAAACTCAGACTGAGCCACTACTGGCTTCTCTCTTCCCCAGCTCGCATATGGCCTATCATGGGACTTTACCTTGTGATCATGTGAGCCAATTCTCCGTAATAAACTGCCTTTCATATAGACATAGATCCTATTAGTTCTGTGTCTCTGGAGAACCCTGACTAATACATTTGGTTTAAATCAACAAATGTTTATGGAGTACCCATCATAGGCCAAGTGCTGTACTTGTTTTTCCCTCAAGATTCTAGAAGTGACAGCAGCATCTGTCTTATCCCTGGTATTTAAATAAGACATCTCCCGTTGTCCTGGGAAGATCAAGCCATTGAGCGTTTATGTGTCTCTGCCCTAGAGAGTTCCTAAGGCCAATCTTGAATTCTCCCCTCTCCTAGACTTTCAGAAGCATCAGTTTAGGAGGCAGGGCACTGCAGAGCTATAGGCCTCCTACCTGGACACTCTGTGTTGTCTGTTCAAGCAAGGAGGCTCCCCTCTAAGCCTGCAGGCTCCTTGCTGTCTGACCCCAGCCATCTACCCTTGCTTCAAATTACAAGTAGGACTAGAAGCCAAGAACCAGCCCAATGCATCACAGTTCTCACTAAGGAGACAAACCAAGCTGCCAGCCAGCAGGGCTTGGCTACAAAAGCTCAGGAAGCAGAAAGCTTATCCAGAGAAGGTGATTTTGTTTCTAAATGCAGCTTCTCTCTCTGCAGAACCTACACATTTCTTCCAATTGCTTTTCTGTTTAAAGATGAGCAGTCTTGTTGGGGGTGCCACCGGTGTGTGTGTGTGTGTGTGTGTGTGTGAGTGATGGGGCATGCAATTGCATAGTAATTTAACTGACTTCATTTAAGATAAGAGCATGCCATTGGTTCAGTCCCCGTCAGTTTCTAATTAACCTGGCTCTATTCTGGAGCCACAGAAGACATGCTGATCCAAGAAGACGCTCTTACAAATGAACCTTCATGGTCCAAAACCTTCATGGTCCACAGGGAGGAAGGATGTATAAGAGCTGCATTTGCATCATTTACTCACAAAATATGTGAAGAGCTTCCCTCCTCACCCTGCCCTCACCATCCTCCCACACAAAGACACACACTTGGCTTATAATTTGGTTTGTCAGCTACTTGATAAAAATTCTAGTAATGGGCAGAGGAGTGACTCCTTGGGGAGGGCCCTGCTAGTTCTTAATCTCAGCAGAGGTGGATAGATCTGGGGACCTGGGAGAAGCTAGGCTCTTGGAGATGCAACCTTTGCTATTGGTTATTTTGTTGATGTGGATATACTTTGGAATCCAGAAACTCTGAAAGGAAAGAGTTGTTGATTCTCTGAGATTGCATTCGTTCATTCTTCACACATCCATTGAGCCCCTCCTGGTGGGGACAGGCACAGTGCTTCCTGTGAGAAGTATATTAGTTTTATAGGCAACCCTGGGAGGGTCCATGGTCATTTCTGTAGAAAAGCCTTGGACTGGGAATCAAGAGACTGAATCTGTCCTGAGTCTTTTGCTCATTTGTTGGGTGACCTTGTGCAAGTCACTTCCCATCCCCGGGATTTCAGGTTCTCGCCTGAGCTTCCCTGCAGCTCTGACGCTCTGCATTTCAGCTCCATAAAGCAGGGAGGACCCAGAAGCATGTGCCCGGACAAGCCTCCCTCTTCACTCCGCTCCTGGCTAAGTCTGAGGGCCAGGCTGGGTGTGGCTAGCTCTTACTTTCCCCTCAGGCTTCTCCTCAAGGTTTTCCCTCTTCTTTATCCTCGCTCCCCACAAAAGTAAGGGAGAGATGAACAGAGGAATATGGATACAGAGAGAAGAATAACCAAAAACCAAAAAAAAAGTCATCAAGATTTCCTGTAGCCAGCGAGGAATATCAGGTTTCAACCTGAACAAAAACGTGCTGTTGCACTGCCTGGCTATTGCCTGACTTTGGAACCCAAATGGGTGTTCTCTGTCAAGTCAGAGATTGTGGTTCAGAGTGAAGACTGACTTATATACACATTGCCATGGCAACGTTTAGGTAAACTGGCTCAGAGGCCTGAGGATGGATATTATGGGATCGCTTCCTTTCTTCATTTTTTTCTTTCCTCTCAACACTAGCCTAAGGTAAAGAACAGCTGAGCTGGGTTAAGTGATTCCTTTTTGGAGATTTCTTACCTTTGTACATATTTGGCTCTGAATTCATCAGTGAAAACTCAGCCGAGGTGTCAGCTGAAGGCATGCTGGGGTCCTTGAGTTTTATTGATAACTAGATGAAGTCATTGATAATTCATGTTGAATGTGACTGATTATGTTGCTAAGGGGAGAAGGGAGCTACATGTGCACACACGTGTGTGTGTGTGTAAACTGGATTGGGGATGCTGGTTGTGACTTTAACTTGGATGTCTACCTTCTCCATTCAGATTTCATCTGTCTGTCCCAGATTCTCTTGGTAATGGTCGTATCCAGTGACACCCAAGTTTTCTTTTGTTTGCTTGCCAGAATTTGAATCATTGTCTACCTAGTGCCTGACAGTCACACACCAAGTAGGGCCTTGAAAAACTAAAATAAGCTTCCTCTAGGGAGACACAGAGCAGATGCAGAAGACATTCTTGTCTCTTATATCCTCTGGGGGTTGATGCTGGAGACCTTCAAAAACCTATATAGAGAGCAATGGGGGTCTTGGATTCTCTTGGCTATTTTATTGTATTGCTTTTCTGACTTGGACTTCTAGGCTGCACACTTGAGGCATCAAACTTACCTACATGCAGAAAGATTGGACCAGTGAATACCCATACGGGGATTTCTGGAGCTCTCCTAAAGAAGGACAGGCAGCCTTTAAGCAGGATCAGAACCTCACTTGTCAGAGTTCTGTGAGCCACACCAAGATGGGAATTAGGAAGGGAATCCACAAGGTAACGCTGGTGGAATCTGATGGAGTCAGTTCTCCACTAGTCAAGTTCTCCACTCTGCACTTCCTCACAACGTCCTTGGACTAGTAATACGTTTGTGAAATATAAACTTTTTTGTTTTTTTTTCAGACAGGGTCTCGCTCTGTCACCTAGGCTGGAGTGCAGTGGCATGATCTTGGCTCACTGCAACTTCAACCTCCCAGGCTCAAGGGATCCTCCTACCTCAACCTCTTGAGTTCCTGGGACCACAGGCATGCACTACCATGCTCTGCTAATTTTTTGTATTTTTGGTAGAGTTGGGGTTTCGCCGTGTTGCCCAGGTTGGTCTAGAACTGAGCTCAAGAGATCTGCCTGCCTTGGCATCCTGAAGTGCTAGGATTAGAGGCATGAGCCACCACGCCCGGCCTGAAATATAAACTTAATTCTCTTACTGAGTATAATCAAGACAGGATATTCTTTTCCAAAGATAAAACACCAGAAAAGTTACAACTTCTATAGATGTGTGTCTTACATTTACAATAGACAGGTGCCAGAAATCCATATGTATAGGAAAAATTTAAAGTTGGTGAATTTTAAATATATTTGGTGAAATTGTCAGAGGAAATTCTTGGTGATTTCTTTGTAAAGTGCTCTATTTCTTCAAATGTTTCTGTTACCCAGATTTTTCTGCCTTTGGTTGGCTTGGAATTGAGTGTCCCCACAGCTTAGAACAAACAAAAACTGAACTGGGCCTGGGGAAAAATCAGAGTAAGCAAAAAAGGTCTTTGGCCTCAATCTCTTCTTTTGAGATTTACTTAGCATATTTGGGATGTGTGGATATCCTTTCTTCTGGTCTTTAAAGTTGCTAGGTCATATTTTTTCTTTAGAAATAAAATGCTTTTGTCAGGAATTCTTCTATTTTTCTTTTCCTTTTTTTTTTTTTTTTTTGGAGATAGCATCTCGAGGGCAGTGCCACCATTGGAGCTCACTGCAGCCTTGAACTCCCAGGCTCAAGCAATCCTTCCCACCTCAGCCTCCTGAGTAGCTGAAACTACAGGAGTGTGCCACTATGCCTGGCTATTTATTTATTTATTTATTTATTTTTATAGAGATGGAGTCTCACTATTTTGCCCAGGCTGGTCTTGAACTCCTGGGCTCAAGTGATCTTCCCACCTCAGCCTCCCAAAGTGCTGGGATTATAGGCATGAGCCACCGCACCTGGCCTATTTTTCATATTTTGGAAGCATCTATGGTGCAGGGACAACTAAGAAACAAAGGGTTTCTGTAATTACCTTTAAAAAGCATTTTGACCCCTATTTCTTTGAGACACTCGACTTCTTTGCCAGCTCTGATAATAAACCTGATTTTTGACATTTAGGGCATTCAGTCAGCAACTCAACAGGAAGAGGAAGCAGGAACTAACCAGAAGAAGACTGTGGGGATACTGGATGGAGAGGGAATAAATCCATTGTAGGTGGCCCAGGACCTTCTGACTCCAGGTTTGAGTCAACATGGAACTCCCAAGATGCTCCTCATTTAAAGAACTAGTGGCACTTCTTCTTTTGTGGGGAGAGGGGATAAAGAAGAGGGAAAAGCTTCTCCTCTGGTCCTTCCTAGGCTCTAACCAATTTTAATATAACTCCATTCCTGGCACTATGGTCCTGGAAGCCAAAAGTGAACTCTTTTCTACTTTGATCCTTAGGGAAATTGGAGCAAATCAAGTTGCTTATTAAAAAAAAAAATGTCAAGGGTGAGATTCCCTAGGGTGTGGTGTGAGGATTGTACTGGAAAAGGAGGAACACAGTCCAAGCAAACACTGCTGAGAAAGTCTTCCAGCTGGTTGGGATCCTAATAGTTTCTCTGGGCAAAGGGGAGATCCACTGTCAGATAAAAAGCAACTCATCACCCTCTGAGCAGCAGCTGGGCAAACGGCCAGGCTGGGGAGAACAATGATTTCCTCGCTCTTAAATTTGATGATTAGTTCATATTTATTGGAAGCCTGTGATGCATTTAGCCTTGCAGCCAATGTGCAGAAGGAGACAGCCCGATGGGATTCATTTTTTCCTATTCAGTTTTTCCAGTTTTCATCAACTGAGTCAGCATCTCCCTAGTTAAGAGTTGTTGAGCTGAATCTCATCTGATCATCCTATAGCTACTAAAATGGCTCTTAATGCCTTCCCTCTGATTCCAGCCCCCAGATCAAACTGGCCTATGCATATCCACCTTCCCCGACAGCTCCACCCTTTCCTGCATCTCCATCAAGGAGATGAAATGGCCTATTTCACTTAAAATACCTCCATGATTGCGGGTTTCTCATTACTGCCTGTAAACAGACCTCTCTAGTGATTAACACGTTACTTTAATTAGCTTTAGGGATAGAAGGAAAAAGAGAGGTGTCAGGGTGGGGGGACAGGTTTTCCCTTTTGTTTTTATTTTGTTTTGTTTTGTTTTGTTTTGAGACGGAGTTTCGCTCTTGTTGCCCAGGTGGGAGTGCAATGGCGCAATCTCGACTCACTGCAACCTCCGCCTCCTGGGTTCAAGCGATTCTCCTGCCTCAGCCTCCTGAGTACCTGGGATTACAGGTGCACGCCACCATGCCTGGCTAATTTTTGTATGTTTAGTAGAGATGGGGTTTCACCATGTTAGCCAGGCTGGTCTTGAACTCCTGACCTCAGGTGATCCGCCCACCTCAGCCTCCCAAAATGCTGGGATTACAAGCGTGAGCCACTGCACCCAGCCTGTTTTTATTATTTATTGAGTGTTACTGTCTGTTGGACTCCATGTTGTGTAAATTCTCTCACTCACTCCTCACAGCCTCTTTATGAGATAGGACATCTTACTGACTCAATTATACAAATGTGGAAACTGAGGCCGAGAAAGCCTCCGTGGTTCCTGGGAGGAACCACCCTGGTAGTGCCTCTGTGGCTTCGGGTCCTAGCCACAACGTGGTGTCCCAAAAGGTCAAAAGCCAGGGGAGAAGTACTAAGGGGTACCTTTGGTGTTTGTTTAGGAAAAGAACTGGGGGAACTGATCATAAAGCTCAGGTTTACAGAAATGTTTATAAGGCCAGGTCTGACGTGCAAGGCATCCTGAAGCTTGAGCATCCATTTAAAGCATGCATGCTTACGTTTGAATTTGCTCCTGAGACCAAATTGTAGCTCTCTTATGTTCAAATTGCGCTTTTCACCAGTGCGTTAAAACACCAGTTGCTGATAAACTCAGCCCAGATGCTCCCAGGAGAAGAGCTGCTTGTTCACTTGAAGAAGGTAGTAGGCCGTCTGGAGGTTGGGCAGTCTTACCTAGTCAGATGTGTTGGTGACTCTCCCTGGGGGTTACTGGTTCTGGTTGTCTCTGAGGTTGACCCTAATGCGAATTGTTTCATCTCCTCTATTTTGCCCATTAGATAAGCTCTGGATGAAATGATTTGAATATGAATAAGCGCTACAGGGGGTTTGCAAATGACGCCAAGATTTTTGCAATCCATTGCTGTTTTTCCTTCTGGGGATAAAGTGGGTGGTGGTTTACAGCCAGGTGCAGTGTAGTTTATAGACTGCCAGCAGTAATGGAGGCCAAGAGCAGAGGGAGCTGATAATAACAAACAGTATCCTCTGGGGAATTTCAGGGATGGTTTGTGGATGTCCCCGAGAAAGTCAAAGTAAAATGTAATTAAATCAAGTTTCCAAATAAAACACTCTGGGTCCAGAAGAGATTTATGATCTCGGAAGATTAATTAAACACATTGCTAGGTCCTGGGTTAGTACTGGGCATTCAGGGGGATCTGAAGGGAAAGTTGCGTCCTGGTGGAGTGATTTCTCTTTGTCAGAAGAATTAGAATCCTGGGTTAGGGCAGCTGCTGAATGATCTGGAGGGAGTTGTGATTGCCCAGAGGGTCATTTTGAGGTAAGCCCTTCCAAAAGAGCACTTCAGTGCAAGATGCAAGCATCATTAGGTTGAAATCAAGAGCGTAAGCCAGCCAGACCCCAGATGCTCTGGGATTCTAGCGGGCTAGCCAAGCAAGTGCATTTTCCCCTGCTCTGTGTCCCAGGAAGCTGGGCTGTCGGGACACTGTCAAGAGGCTGCGTTGCCCTTGGGCTTCCAGTGGGGTTCAGCCAATGACAGTGAGGGGAGGAAAGTGAGGTAAGGATATTTCATTTCCCGAATCCCATCTTGCAGGACGACCTTGTGCTGGCTGCATCTCGCCAGAGTTCACAGTTTCTGTGGAGCTGCATCATTTTTCCTCTAAGATCTTGCCCCTTCAGGCCTGGATAATGATAGTCCCCACTGTTTCTGGTCCTAGGGTACTGCACTGTTCCCATCTACTTCTCGACATCCTGCCCACTCATTTGTAAGTAGTTCCTTTATTAAACTCTCCTGAAGTTACCCAATATAAGGGTGCCATCTGTTCCTACCTAAACCCTGAATGATACAAAAGTAGCTACTAATAGGATCCCCATTTCACAGGCAAGGAAACTGCAGTGTAGAGAGATTGAACAACTTGCCAGGGGGCCATACCTTGTAAAAGGCCAAATTGGGATTTATATCCAGTTTTGTCTGATCTCAGAGCCTACTCATTGATGACTACACTTCAGTGCTTCTGCAGGGCTCCTTATGGTGTCAGCAGTCTCTGACAAAGGCCACTAAGAATTCATCAGCCACTGGCCATTGCTCTTGAGGCCTTTCCTGCCACCCTTTCTGCCTCCTATGAGGTGAAATTGTGCAGATCCACCTGCTTCCTCATTCTACCACTGTTGGGACAAAGGGCATGAGCCTGTATGGTGGATGATCTGGACTTGGATGCAGACCACACAGCAGTGCCAAGAGGCCACTTGAGGAGTAACTGAGCTTGGCTTCACTGGCCCTGTGTCCCTCATCTGACACCATATGCAGTGCAGGGACACAGCAGACAGGAAATGCTTTGTGGGACACAGTAATTGCAGAGCTACTCACTTAGCACTGGGGTCATTTCTGAGCCCATAGATTCACTTCCAGGAGGCCCAAAGAGTTGGCTCAAACCTCATCCTGCACTTCTCCAGAGCCAGGTCATAGAAAATGCAGGTGTATGTGATTAAGAGGATGCTAGATTTTCACCTGGTTTTGTGCATTTTCATAATGCGCCCTCTTCCATTGGCACTTAGATACTAACAGGTGCTTAGATACTAAGTGTAGTTTACATGGTTCATATGCCTGACATGCAGTAAGCTCTGAATATTGTTGGAAAAAAAATGAATGAATGGGCTAAGTGATCATACTTTGGGAGATCTAAGAAAGTACGGGATGGTGCTTATAAAATCATTTAATCACTTCCTATCCCTGTTTCAGACCATCAATTAAGGTCAAGGCTAAAAGAAGAAATTTGCTGGGAAAGGAATAATGCTGAGCGTACTTGGTAGGAAAATAATAAGTGATAATAACTGTCCTTTTAAGCATGTCGTATGTACCAGGCATCCTGGTTAGGTTTAAAATGCACTATCTCATTTATCTTTCCAACTCTATGACATTGATGGAATTATCCTCATCTCGCAGATGAGCATCAAGCCTCAAAGAGAAAATTTATATTGCCTCCAAATTTACATTTCTACTAAGTGGCAGCATTGGGATTAAAAGCCAAATCCATCCTCAGACCTCAGAACTTTGGTTAATTATTCAGAGCTCTGGGTTGGATGCCTGGAAGTTATGGCTGCCAAATCCAATCTTGTGGTTCAGAGCTGGATACCACTGTCACAGCCCACCACACCTATAACCTCACCACCCAAAGAATTTCTCTCCCCATATGATTCCTTCTCACCTTGTCCCCCCTCTTCGGAGGTTTCTTTCTTGCCAGTTTCCTCTTCTCATTGTGAAATGGTTTTCTCTCTGTTGCTGCCTGTCCTAGCCCTTAGGCGGGAGGTACTGAAACGGATTCACTAGCGTTTGCCCTGACCTGTCTGTCGCATCTCACACCGCACCAGGGGATGCTGTGCCTCTCAGCTTTGTTAATCATTTCAATTTGACATTGTGTGTGTTTTATGGTCTTACTTCCGCCCCACTTTGCCCCCATTCAATGATGTTTACCTTTTAAAGCAACACTGGAAGGGAAAAGCAATTTCTACCGCCAGATGTTGAAAAAAAGAAGAAGAAAAGAAAAGCACTCCTCCCCTCACTGCACACATTTCTGCCTCCAGTTTTTTCTCTGTAACACACACAGATAAATAGGAGAGATGAGCAAACTCCAGCTCTTTGTTTGAAATAACGAACAGCAGGGATCTTGTTCTTGGGTATGGAGCCCCTGAAAGCAATGTGTCTCACATTTTAACGCACATGTGAACCACCTGGGGGGTCACGTGAAGATACAGATTCTGATTTAGTAGGTGTGGGTGGAACTTGAGATCTTGCATTTCATGCCAGGGAGTTGCAAGGTGATACTCTAAGTGAGGCTCCTAAGTTTCCCCTGTCCCCTTCATTTCGGTCCTCTATTTCTCTGTCGCCGATGTGACTCTCACTCAGGGAAATGTGTTCTTGTCTCCGGAGCTCTTGTGGGCTTTCCAGACTGTGCCACATCTCCCACGAATGCTGCAGCTTGCTCAGTGGCATCGCCTTTTATGGCTTAGGTTGGAGTCTGTCTGTTAAGCCCTTCCAAGGATAACAGTTAGTTGTCACTGGCTTGGAGACAAAAGAAATGCATTTTGCTGGAGCCAGTTTTCCCCGAAACACTAATGGTACCTTTATCTCGGGTAATTAAAGCTCTGACTGATGAATGCGTAATTACCCATAAGCCCGTCTAAAATGATCGCCTTGGTCTTTCATCTTGAGCTCACCTCATTTAGAGAGGTAACAGTCTTTGGGTGTGCTTTACAGAGTAGCAGTTCTGAGGTGTCTGAGTTGGGTGGAGTCACTTGGGGGGCCGGCCACCTCTACAATTACTGTGGTTGTGTGAATGCTGGAGCTCTGTTTGTCTCCATGAAGTAGCAGCTTTACGTGGCTGAAGGGGGCACTAGGAAAGACAAGAAATGTGTTGGGGTTTGCCAGGCTGAAGGTTCAAGCTGTGGCCCATGGGTCTGGTCCCAATTTGGTATCTGAGTGCTTTGGGGTAAAGGGGGTGACAGGCCCGTGATCCGTCTTCTGCCCTTGGGCCACTGGCCACCTCTTCACCCTCCCTGTTTGGAAACAGATTCATTCTTTTTACTCTGGCTACCATTGACCCTAGCTGTGCTAGTACCACTGTCATCCTGTGACCCTCCTTCCCCAGTCTGAGTTGGGGCTGATTTTAGTTTTTTATTTTGCCTCCTGGTTGAGTGCTTATGGAAGTACCCCAGAGTGCTAGGTCAATTTCTCGGTCTCAAAAACACTGAAGCAGAAAGAGACCTAGAGAGTGGTGGCAGATCACATGAGTTCCAGACATAGATGAGCTGAAAACCCTCCTCTCCCTCACATGAGAGCTGCAGCAAACGACAACTGTTAAGCCCTTCTGAGCCTCAAATTTCTCATGTGTGAAATTCTACTAACGTCATGGGATGGGTTAAATGAAATAAAGCCAGTTCTGGCTTAGCACATGGTCTGGCTATTGTATTGGCTTAGCACATGGTTTGGCTATTGTATTAGCACAATACAATTGGTCTGGTTATTGGACTGGCTTAGCACATGATCTGGTTATTGTGTTGGCTTAGCATATGGTCTAGCTATTGCTTTTGGTATTTCTGTTACATGGGAGGCCCATCGTATGCTCTGTGGGTTCTGTAGACCAATAGAAACTATTCAAGTCACTACTTTTGAGCATTCTCTTCCTTGCTGATAGGTCTAAAATGCTGCTGTACAATCTGAGACCCTCTGGGATCCCAAGGGACTTTAAAAAAAAGGTTGGGATGGGCTTACCTTGAGCTCTCATCTAATGTCCACAAACACAGGGACACTCACTTTAGGGGCAATTAGATTGGTATAAAAAAACAGCATATATCAGGAAAAATAATCTGAAGGCAACAAAAAATAATAGATGCTTGATGGGTCATTACTACCTGCCACGCTCTGTGCTGTGTATCTTCATACCACATTATTTTTGTAGTGATCCCACATGGTAGATAGTATCTTCACTGACTCATGGAGATATGACAGCTTAGAGGAGTGGCTTCCTCCAGTCCATATCTCTACCAACTAACCTATACAGGACCATCCTATTCCATTAAAGACGGTGACACTATTGTCTTCTTATCCTGATCTTCTAGCTACTTTTGAGTGTTTTCAGTTCACACTCAAGTTTCTCAAATGTACCTCCCTTCCCCTATAAGACATTCATTCTTCAATCTTCTGAAGCTAGTCTTCCCGCTCCCCAACATGTAGTGATATTGTCACCCAATGGTCAACAATGACCTACTTCTTCAGTGCCAAACTCAACCATTTTCTTATTTATTTTTCTTCTTTTCTGGCACATACCACAGTTGATGAAAGCTCTTTCCTTGGACCCTAGGATGATATGCCATACTGATTTACCTTCTTCCTCCTAATCACTGCTTCTCTGTCTCTGCTGCCTCTTTTCTTTTTTATGCTTACAAATGGGTCTTATTCCTATATCATATTCTCTGAGAAACTCATCTAGTGTCAGGATTTCAACCCTCTCCTGTATGCTTACCACTGTCTAAACTTGTATTTTTAAGCTTTGCATTTAACAAGCTACAGGCATGTATATCCTGGCTGTATCTCTCTAGATGTAGTGGCATGATCTCTAGCTCCACAAGTCTAAAATAGAAGTCTGTGTCCCTCTTTGATATTCCATTCACCTTTTGCTTTCTCAGCTTTTGCCAATGTCGCATGCCTCTTCAGGGAGAAATCTCAATTACTTTTGACTACCTTGTATTCCAACCCTCACAATTGACTTAATATCCAAGTTCTACAGCTTCAACTCTTGACCACCCAGTCCTGCTTCCTTTGTGAGACTCTGAACACCTCACACCTGGCTTATTGGAGTAATTTTTCAAATGCTTTCACTTCCTTCATTAACTCTCCAGACTGTGATACTGTATACCACACAGCTTGAGTGTTCTGGAAATGCCACTTGCATTATATTGGTCTACTCAGAAAGCCTACAAAATAGGTGACACAGGCCTTAACTTGACTTGAGAAGTTCTCCATGATTTTCATGTCTTCCCAACCTGTTTTTCCCACTGATACCTATGAAAACTCTTGGCTTAAGTCAACATAAACTATGTGTTAATTAGGATTAGGTTCAATTGCCAGTAACAGTATAATCCAAAATAACAGTGACTTAAATTGTACAGAAGCTTATTTCACTCTTGTTTTAAAAACCAGGTATAGGCAGCCCAGGACAGCAATGCCAGTTCTGCTCCACCAAGGGCTCAGAGACCCAGGCTCCTGCTTTCCTGTTGGTCTACTTTGGGTGACCTCCATTCCCAAGATCACCTTCATGACTGGCCAATTCAGATCCAGTTATCAAATCCACAGTACAGCCAACAAGAAGGGGGGCAGGAGTGAAGAAGGACACAGTCCTTCCCTTTAAGAACATTTTCTGGAAATTGTAGATATGGCTTCCATTTGGATCTCATTGGCCAAAATGTAGTCACATGATCACATCCAGGTGCAAAGGAGGCTGGGAAATTTCTTTCTTTTTTTTTTCTCTTTTTTGAACTGTGGTTGGCCATGTTTGTATCTGGCTGAGATTCAGGGTTTTATTACTAAAGCAAGAAGGTGACAAACGGTATTGAGAACAACCAATAACCACTGCTACTGTCAACTATTTTTCCTCAGAGGCTATGGATATTTTTGTCACTATGCTATGGTGTATACTTGCCTCCCTTGCCTGATATCTAAATCTCTAAGAAACTTGTCAGAGAGACATTATCACAGAGTTGAATGAACACTGACCTTGGAATCACACAGAACCAGCTTCAGATCCCAGCTTTACCACCCACAATTTGCTGTGAGACCTTGAACTCACAAAACATCTTTGAGCCTCAGTTTTCTTCTCTGCAAAATGGAGTAACAAAACTCATGTTGCAAGGTTACTATGAGAATCACATGGGGCAGTTTGGATTAAGTACATACCCCAATGTTTGGAATAGCATATATACTTCAGAAAGGAAAGTTACTTATTTTACCAATAATCATGATAATCAATATATGACCTCAAAAGACCCAAGTTCTTTTCTTTCACAGAGAAGTTCCTATCTGTTCCAGTTTGAGAGAACCATTCCTTGCTTTGAACTCTTTTATTAATACACACTCTATTTGAGACACTGATGATAAAATTAATACATGCTGTTTGTGAATTTTTTAAGAAAAATTTTGAACCTCCAGAAAAGTTGAAAGAAAAGTACTTTGACTTTTTTTAATTGCTACTTTAAGTGATTATGTACATATGCCGGGTTTTCTCAACTAAATAAAATATCTCTTGAAGGCAATGACCATATATTAAACAGGAAGCTCCCTTTGTTTTTGATCTTTTGTTTTTGTTTTTGTTTTCGTTTTTATCCTCTTAGTACCTCCAATGCTGCTTAAGAAAAAGGTGCATTTCACATCCCTCTGTCTACTCCTGTGTTTCATGATTTTTCATGGATGTCCAAATGGCTGAAGGCAACAATGACTGTGTAGGATAAGATTTGTAAGACTTGTCAAAATTGTCTATCATTGTTTTAAGGGTGGTGATATGGTTTGTCTGTGTCTCCACCCAAATCTCATCTTGAATTGTAGCTCCCATAATCCCCACATGTCATGGGAGGGACCTGGTGGGAGGTAATTGAATCATGGAGATGGGTTTTCCTGTACTGTTCTCATTATAGTGAATAAGTCTCATGAGATCTGATGGTTTTGTAAAGGAAAGTTCCCCTGCACATGATCTCTTGCCTGCCTCCATGTAAGACGTGCCTTTGCAGAAAGTGAAGGCACCTTCTGCCATGACTGTGAGGCCTCCCCAGACATGTGGAACTGCAAGTCCATTAAACCTCTTTTTCTTTACAAATTATCCTGTCTTGGGTTGTCTTTATTAGCGGTGTGAGAACAGACTAATACAGGTGGGCTCCAGGCAGATATTCCCTGCTCTCACTTCTTTGTACACATCATAACCTCCAGTGGTATTCTTCAAACAAACAAACAAAAACAAAAAACAGTTGCTATGTGAGTGAATGAATGAATGCTTAGATAAATGAATGGCTGTAGAGATTCAACTTAGGGTGACCAGGAAGTGACTCAGATGGTCAGTGAGAGAGCACAGACTCGATTGTACATAAAGCTAGGCCTCTACACTATATACTGCAAACAATGATGATCAGAGGCAATGAATGATACTGAGGATGCTTCCTATTTTCTCCCCATTTTCCTTACGGAGATATAAATTAACTAATTTTGATGCCACCTGGCAAATCCCCCTTTAAAGGAATTATATTACTAAGATATAATATACCCTCTGGGGCTCTGTAATAGTTTGATTGATAAGAATTCATTTTCTTTCTTTCATGGATACTACAGGGGGTTAAGATGGCTTCCCAAAGGCAATCAGAGAGAGCTAATCCCCTTCAGCAGCTTATCCCCTTGGCATAGTTCCATCCCATCTATTTTGCAGTAGGTAGAAAGAATTATCTTGGAGGCTTGAACAAAATCACTCCCCAACTGCATACTTGTAAATGATAAACCATTGGTCCTACCATGTGCAGTGTGTTGGGTGCATACAGTATCTCCACTTTTCACAAAACCTCCGTGGTAGGTATTGCTCCTCCACTTTACAAATGAATTAACTGAGAGTCAGAGAGGTTCACATGACTCAAAGGGGCAGAGACAAAAGTTGAACTCAAGTTTGTCTAACTCAAACCTTATTCTACTGTGGAAGACTCTCTGTGAATATTTCATTAACAAAGAACATGTTTCAGAAAACATAAAAGTAAGCAAGTTTGCTCCAGCAGGTCTGCAAGCAGGAAGTAAACATGCAGTCATGTCACATTTCAATACTAATCTGGGTGTTGTCTTGCCCCATCTCTCTGCTACCCATTGAATTTCCAGAAAATAAACTCTATGCTTGATGTCCAGTAGAGTCTTATTACTGCTCTTTGTCCAGGCTCTTGAAGACAGAAATTAGTGTAGCCATTTATTATTATCTTAAAATTATTTGGACTTTATGAAATGGGGTTTTCTCAAATATCACTGCTTGGTTTAACATGAGAATCACAATTTTGGTGCAGAAGACCAGCTTGCCTCCAACAAAGCAAATGATCACTGAGTCAGATCATTTACACTCTCTCTTCTCTCTCGGCACATATTATATATATTTTACAGTCAGTAATATACACGTAGACCTATGACACACACACATAATAAACTGCGCAGATAAAGTGCCTTATTATGCCTCGTCTAGATCACCAAATAATGTGCCGGCTGAACAAAGGCTTTTAGCAGAATGATTGCAGAGTATACTCTCTTTTGTCTTGCTTTCTTCTCCTCTTTTCTTCCTTGCTACCCACCGCCCTCCACCTGCCCCTCCTCCCCTGGCTCAAAGCACTCCACGCCGGGGCTACAAAGCATCACATTCCTCAACAGGTTTAATCTTTGTAACATTCTGGCATGCAAGTTATTAAGAGGAGATTGTGAGGAGCTGTGAGGATGATTTGATGGAGTCTTTTCCTGGATAAAAGGTTCTTGCCTGGGATTATCTTTACTTTATTTGCAGTAATCCCACTCGTCCCCTCAGCTGGGTTTGTGGTTCTTGGGCTGGTGGGCTGGGGGCAGGTGCACCTAGAGTGATTTGCAGGGCTCAGCAGGGCCAACGGGAAGGTGGACAGCCTTGTTGGAGTAAACTGGGGAGGGGTCCAAGAACTCTACTCTGTGGAGAGAGTGCAGAGTTTGATAGGGCCCTGCTGAAACAGCCTGGCTTAGGGGAGTCTCTAATACTTTTCTTCAAAATGCAAAATCAGGCAAAACCACTTTATTGATTGTGAGTTTTCCATTAACAACAGGTTCTAACACACTAATGGGTAGTGCCCATGTCTTAAACAGGCAGTGCCTACCTCCCTGCCACCGCCTTTTTTTAAAGCCCTTTTCATGTTTTTCTCTACTTGCTACCTCCAATTTTGTCTAAAAGAGACATGCATTTCACTTCTCTCTTTTCCAAATTATATGATTATTTCCATTAATGTTCAAATATATATAGGCAATGATATATATCCAAACAGATTTTAAGGCACATTGAATGTTATTTGTACCTCATATTAATGGGGAAGGTGGAAATCACTTTTTGATAAGGATTTTAGATGTCAATGGAAGATTTCTTTTCCATGAAAAGCGTATAGTGATAGATGCTTAATAGTGTTGTATTGGCTGGGTGCAATAGCTCACACCTGTAATACCAGCACTTTGGGAGGCCGAGGTGGGAGAATTGCTTGAGCCCAGGAGTTCAAGACTACCCTGGGTCACATAGCGAGAACCTGTCTTTATAAAAATACAGAAATTAGCCTGGTATGGTCCCAGCTACTCAGGAGGCGGAGGCAGGAGTATTGCTTGAGCCCAGGAGGTTGAGGCTGCAGTGAGCCGTGTTTGCACCACTGCACTTCAGCCTGGGAAAAAAACAAACAAAAAAATAGTGTTGTAACAGGCACTGAGCAGATAGCTGGCACATGCTAGGCAGGAAACAGATGGGGCTACTGGGGCTGATGAGGAGATTGTGGATGAACCCAGAACATGCTGTGATTGCAGAGACTTACTTGCTTTGAGTGGCCACTAAGAGCAAATGGGTCATAGTTTCTGACCATGTCAGAGAGAATTTATTGAAATACAGTGTCCAGAGCATCTGTTTTTGTTTTGTTTTGTTGTTTTGTTTTTAACAAAACAACTGAAGTGGCACAGCCTAGTATAGAAATCATATGGATGGATTGGAAGAGGGAATGACTAGGGCCTTGGAGTTAGACGACTGTAAATTCAACCAGAAGGGGTAAAATCTATTTCATCTATATTGGTAGCAAATAGAAAGGGAAAGAAAAGAATAAACATTTCAAAGAAAAAGGGCATGTCTTAGTTACTTATTGCTACGAGAAGTGAAAAGGAGAGGGGAAAAAGTTTCATGCTTTCAAAACTGAGTGCCTGAGAGGATGGGAATGAGGGGGTGAAAAAAGTGTAAAATGGCTTCATGGACTGATACAGTGATATCAAGAGAGGAAGCTGGTTTTAGAGAAGACAACCTGGATATATTAAGGTTCAGAGGAATGTTTAGGGACTAATGAAAACCACCCAACAGGCAGCTGGGGTATGAGGGATGAAGCTTGAACAAAAGTTTAGAACTTTACTTATAAATGTGGGAACCACCAGTCCATAGGGCATAACTGAAAGCTCTGAGGATGAAGAAGCTGTCCTAGGGCTGGAGAGAAGAAAAATCCCATTACTAAATGAATAACCCCTACTTAAGGTATAAGCAACTCATCAAAAGCAATGAAGTAAATAAATAAAGCCATGAAGAGCTCGGCTGTGAATCTGTGAAGCCACTGAGTGTCCACTGTGAGAGATCAAGGATAGTGTCTCTTGTCAACTCTAGGGCATTCCCATGGCCATACCAAGTAGTAGAAGTTACCAAGTAGACTTGAATGCTACAAGCAGAGGCCTGCTTTCTCTTGGCCCAGAGACCAGGTTTGAGTATCTAACTCAATGTCCTCCTCAATGCAGGACATCTGGCTCATCAAATTTCCTCTTTGATGTCTTTCTCCGAAATATGCAGTCCTCATTTCTGCCCTTCCCTAAAAATCATGGGATTTGAAACCCCCCACTTTGGGAATATTTGCAGATACCTTTGGCTCGTGGCGCTTATATATAGAACCATTTTTTCTTCTCTAGGCCAAACGTTTATTGGAGTCCATGCTTACATTCTACTTAAGGGACTTCAAACTGAAAGAGTTGTATGGTATTCTATGTTCAGAGACCAACCACTTAATTTACCTCAATCCCTGTTTTCTTATTTAAATAGCAGAGGTGGTCAAACAAGATCTTTCAGAGGCCCATCCATCACATTCTTTTTGAAAATGCTGTTATCATGTTTCTTCACATCTGATTTATCTTTGCATCTTCCATTGCCTATTATTCATATTGAATACTTAATAAATGTTTGTTGATTGAATAATTGGGGTACAAAGGCAAGAGTAAAGTAGAATAGGGTTTACTCCTGAACACTGACTGTACTTCCTTCCTTCTCTTATAGCGCAGTGTTTCTCAAAACACGTTCCTCAAGATCCTAGCTCTGTAGGATCAGATATCACTGTTAAATTAAAAAGTGGTAGGCCGGGTGCGGTGGCTCACGCCTGTAATCCCAGCACTTTGGAAGGCCGAGGCAGGTGGATCATGAGGTCAGGAGATCGAGACCCTCCTGAATAACATGGTGAAACCCCGTCTCTACTAAAAATACAAAAAATTAGCCGGGTGTGGTGGCGGGTGCCTATAGTCCCAGCTACTAGGGAGGCTGAGGCAGGAGAATGGCATGAACCTGGGAAGCAGAGCTTGTAGTGAGCCAAGATTGCGCCACTGCACTCCAGCCTGGGCGACAGAGCAAGACTCCATTTAAAAAAAAAAGAAAAAAAATTAAAAAGTTGTAGAATATGTTTGTGTGTATGCAATTTCCCATAGAAAAATTATGTCTTCTACTTACTTTGGGAAATTTTGTGTTCAGATTACTGATGAGCTTGGCTGTCTTCTGCAGGACTTCTCAGAGCATTCACCACACTAATGTATATTGTGAACTTGCTAAAACTAGTTCTGCAGAAGCCCCTCCCCATCCTTTTTAAAATAATATTTTGAGGAACCAATTTTTAGATTGCACTTTGGGAATCCCACTGTGGTTGCTATAAAGTAAATTAGTTCAACCATTGTGGAAGACAATGTGGCATTTCCTCAAGAAAATAGAACTAGAAATACCATTTGACCCAGCAATCCCATTACTGGGTATATACCCAAAGGATTATAAATCATTCTACTATAAAGACACATGCACACGTATGTTTATTGTGGCACTACTCACAATAGCAAAGACTTGGAACCAACCCAAATGTCCATCGATAATAGACTGGATAAAGAAAATGGGGCACATATACACCATGGAATACTATGCAGCCATAAAAAAGAATGAGTTCATGTCCTTTGCAGGGACATCGATAAAGCTGGAAACCATCATTCTCAGCAAACTGTCACAAGAACAGAAAACCAAACACTGCATGTTCTCACTTATAAGTGGGAGTTGAACAATGATAACACATGGACATGGGGAGGGGAACATCACACACTGGGGCCTCTCAGGGGGTGGGGGGCTAGGGGAGGGATAACCTTAGGAGAAATACCTAATGTACGTGACGGGTTGATGGGTGCAGCAAACCAGCATGGCACGTGTATACCTACGTTACCAAACTGCACTTTCTGCACATGTACCCCAGAACTTAAAGTATAATAAAAATAAAATAAAATAAAATTGCCAGAATACATGTATTAAATAGATACATACGTGCTAGAACCAAAATTCGTTGAGATCTTTCAGGATCTCAAATATATTAAGGGGACATTTGGAGAAGAAATGGAGACAAAGGCCTCTAATATGTGGGCCACAGAAATAAGAAATGTCAATATCTATATGGATCTTTGAAGCATGTTTCATCCCATTCAAAACCATGTTTGTAGTGCAGGTTTGAAGCTCCTGTAAAGAGAAGTTAAATCAAACTCCGGCACACCCTGAGTGCTATAAAATTACTCATGAGAAACTTGCTATCAATTACCAGAGTAAAACAATGGGGTGTTTTTTTTTCTGTCTTTATTTAAAATACCGCTTCTCAGCAAGCAGTCATGAGAGTGCTGTCAAGGGCCGGATGTACTGTTTCCCAGCAGGATTAGACAGGTTGCTAGGGCTCACCCAATGGGTGAATTTATGGCTTAGCTGGCTTCTGGATGACACCAGACAGTCTTCTGAGGAGCTTGAGAAGAAAGACTAAGTGCATGTGACTGGTCTAATACTCTTCTTAAGATGGTGCCAACTCCTCAGGCTCACAGTGGTTGTCTGCACCCCTGCAGATTTCTGTTCTGACCCTGGTAGCCTAGGGGCTATGGCTTTTTGTGCTACCTATTACTGCCTGCTTGCTCTTAGAGTGGAATAGAGGGTTCCCAAAGGACACTGGGAAGCAGCCCCATTGATTTCTGGGGAAAGCTGCCATATTGATTTCTGGGGCAAGCACTGTTCTTCTGCACTCTCAGGATAAGTGGGAAGAAAATGAGTTGGCAGTGGAGTTGGGGTTTGTTCACTGCTCAATCCAAAGGGCAAATGGGAATGTCTCAACAAATCACCACACTATAACATTTATAATGTTGCACCTGAAACTGTATTCTCAACTAGGAAGGAAAATTAGCCATGAGACCCATGTTCTGGTCTTGACTATTTAAGTAACCATTTGAGCATCATTTCACCTCCTGGATCTCAGCATTCTCAACTGAATACTGCTAACATTTACAAAGTACCTTCTGGCACTGAGTAATTTTTCTCACACTCCATAGGTATGATGCTCACATTGAGCATCAGTATGTGTATCATACGCAATGGAGAAATTGGGCTCAGAAAGCTTAAATTGCTTGCCCAAGGGTCACACTGCAAGTGAAAGAGAGATTCAGGAACTAAACCCAGTGTATCACCCAAATTTGGTGCCTATATGAGTCCATTCTTGCATTGCTATAAAGAGCTACCTGAGACTGGGTAATCTCTAAAGAAAAGAGGTTTAGTTCGTTCATGGTTTTTCAGGTTGCACAGGCTTTTGCTTCTGGGGAGGCCTCAAGAAACTTACAATCATGGTGGAAGGTGAAGGGGAAGCTGGCACGTCTTTCATGGCAAGAGCAGGAGGAAGAGAGCAAAGGGGGAGGTGCTACACACTTTTAAACAATCAGATCTCATGAGAACTCACTATAATGAGAAAGGCTAGAGGAAACCCACCCCCAAGATCCAATTGCCTCTCACCAGTCCCCTCCGCCAACATTAGGGATTACAATTGGACATGAGATTTGGGTGGGGACAAAAATCCAAACCATATCAGTGCCCTTCTTCCTCATGATACTGAAGAAATTGAACTTGACCATCAGCAGGTCCTTTCAGCTTTTAGCATGACCTTACCATAGGACCAATGACTGCTTGAGGGCCATCTCCTACTCATGGCAATTGTGGAATCTAATGTTTAAGAGGGCTATCAGGAGTCTATCTCAGCCTTTCATCTGGATAATAAACAGACTTAGAGTTCTCTCTTCTAATGCACTTTTGGATCATTTGATCTCATTTTTAATCAACTTCGCTTTTGGTGAAGCACCTTTCTTGGTACATTTCCTCTGCTCTCTCCCTGCTACAGCTTAGGCTTAACTCATTGGAGCTTAATTACACAGGTCATTAGCTCAATAAATGCTATCTAGTTCTCATCCAAGAAATGGGATGCATAAGTTTCAACAGCTAGTACTGACTCTCCCACCTTTAATAAGACTTACTTTCCTTTTACTCTCCTCGTGTGTGGTTTCTATCTAAATCTCTCCTCCCCTCCCTCCTTCAGATTCCCCTAGGTCAGACACTGACATGGCTACAAGGTCATACTATTTGATTAACTGCATCAGATCCCTTGAGGTCTCTGCCTTCATATTTTCTGACTCCCCATCTAGCTCTCTGAGTTGTCTATCAGCTTTTAATCTTCCGTTTTGCCTCTATCACTTTCCCTCTTCCTGTCTTGGTGTCAGTTCTCAAGCCTACGTGCAGAGAAGAAAAGTGAAAAAGTTAACAGTCTGAAATCTGATGCTCCACTAACCTGTCTAATCCTGTTGCCTGGTACAGCAGGGGCTGAAATACATGCACTGCAGAATAATAACCACAGGACATGAAAAGAGAAGAGGGGGAGATGGGCACCCTCTCCTTTTCATTTATCCTGGCAAATGCTTGTCAACATCTACAAGGGTGCCTTAAGGTCAGGAGGCCAAGGCACTTCCAGGTTATTATTTCTCTTAGTATAGCTTGGGACAGGTGCTTCTTTTACCTGGAGGAGGAGTGGCCAAAATGGCATGAGCTAAATAGAACCTTATGTTCTGGGAAGAGAAAACAAACCCAAGTTTCAGTGATGTGGATTACAATTGTGGACATATCCTCAGTTAGGTTATGTGACCATGAAAGAATCACACTTGCTCTTCACTTTATCACTTGAATCACATAAATAATAATACTGTCACCATGAATATCACAGATTGTAAAGTTAAAAAAAAAGTAAGAGATGTGGGCTAGGTGTGGTGGCTCACACCTGTAACCCCAGCACTTTGGGAGGCCAAGGTGGGTGGATCACCTGAGGTCAGGGGTTCAAGACCAGCCTGGCCAACGTGGCGAAACCCCGTCTCTACTAAAAATACAAAAATTAGCCAGGTGTGGTGGTGGGCACCTGTAGTCACAGCTACTTGGGAGGCCAAAGCAGGGAAAATCACTTGAACCCAGGAAGTGGAGGTTGCAGTGAGCTAAGACTGACCCACTGCACTCCAGCCTGGGTGAAAGAGCGAGACTCCATCTCAAAAAAAAAAAAAAAAAAAAAAGATGTGAAAAGGCTTTCAAATGATAAACACATCATGTGAATGATGGGATAGTTCTTTGCCCTGCAAGCATTGCTTTGTTGGTGAAGTTCTTCCAAGGGTATATTAAACTCCCATGGGTTTCCCCTTTGGTGATATTATTTTGTGGTTCTATTTTGTGTGACCTATTCATACCTGTTTAAAGATGTGAGAATGATCAGCTGCCTGCTAATCACAGGGTTTATTTGAATAATCTGGCTGGCTAAGTGAACTTCCCCACCCCCCACTTTTTTTGGTTAAATGCACAACTCTTCCACATCTGTGAGCTCAGTTGAGAAGAGCATTCATCCTCTGCAGAAAAGACCAATTTTTCCATTGAGTGATGTGAGTAGCCAGCCCAGCCTTTTCTGATAAAACCCTTACCTCTTGCTTGTTGTCACTTTGCAGCAATGTAACATATCACACAATAGGGGAACTTCCAGGGCTCTTTTAGTTGTTACTTTTACTTCTATTTCATGTCATCATGAGAAGTTCAAGGTAAGCTTTGTTCACAGAAATAAAGACTCTGAAAAGCCACCTCTCAATTATCAGTTTGCAGTGGGATAAACTAGGGAGAGATTAGGTCATCAGCATTATCTAATTGTAACTGTCACTACCCACCCCCCAGTGGATAAGTTACATCTGTTCATACTATACTGTTATTATATAAGGAAGTCTCTGAAAGGAATCAAATACATTTTAGAACAAAAATTCCAGGTTTTTTTTTTTTTTTTTTGAAACAGGCTCACTCTCTCACCCAGGCTGGAGGGCAGTGGTACAATCAGAGCTCACTGCAGCCTCCATCTCCAGGGCTCAAGTGATCCTCCTGCCTCAGTCTCCCAAGTAGCTGAGATCACAAATGCACACCAAGACACCCAGTTAATTCTTTTTTTAACTTTTAGTAGAGATGAGGTCTCACTATATTGCCCTGGCTGGTCTTGAACCCCTAGGCTCAAGCAGTCCTCCTGCCTCAGCCTCCCAAAGTGCTGGGAGTATAGGCACACACCACCACACTCAGCCCAGGGTTATTGTTTTGCAAAGGGACAAATTCTACACCATGTGAACAGAAGGAACGTGCATATAAGACTAGATGGGCCATCTCTAAGAAAATAACAGTGATGCTTGCTTTGGTGAAGAAGGCTTGCTTCCTAGGAAACTTGTAAGCAAATCAGCTGCATAATCCTACTAAAGAGGGTTTAACATAAACTTGAGCTCCCACCAGCTTCCCTACTCTTAGGACTCACTTTCTCCAGAGTTTTCAGACACATGTGGATAAGATGCTTCATTAGCACCCAGCAGGATGCTAAGATTGCAAGGCACAAAATAAGTAGGGAGTGAGGGGAAGGGTGGCTTCCCTGAGAAAGAAAGTGTGTGATCCATATTGGAGGCAACCATTGATAAGGAAGATGAGGAGTGGGAGACAAGTCAGGAGGAGGAACTTGAAGACCAGCAGTGGTTGAGAGATGTCCTGGATGCAGGAGACATAAAAATGAATTCCAGAATTGCTTCCCCTCATTGGTGAGCTAGGGCTCTGAGACAGAACCAAGGACCACGTCCCGTACAGATCATGTATGAATGATATGTCCATGCTGTGTCCTTCATATTCAGGCTATGTTCTTTTCTCATCACTTCTCTTTTCCATTCCACAGGTAATATGAGATTGAGAAATACACAACACGTGAATGTGAGCCAAATTACCTTAGGTAGGAAGGGAAAGCAATGGCAAAATAAAGCATATTGCGTTCTTCTCTAAAGGAAATAAAATATCTCTTTATGCACTCTTAGTGCAATTCTGTTCAGGTGGATAATAATGAGTAGCCGTTCCATCTCCAGGTTTGAAAATGGGGTGTCTTTCTTGGTCTTTTGTTTCTGCATGGTTCCGCTAAGATTTACAAAGACATCGAAGGCAGCTGTTACCAATGTCCTTTTCCTTTTCCATGGGTCTCTGGGCCCTGCAGCAGTCGTCAGCTGGGCTTTGGTCACTTTTCCAAGAGTTACTTCCCTTTGTCTTAGAGGATGGGACTGGTTGAGCTGGTTATTGCCAGCTTTCTTGAAAATATTTCCAGATAGGAATGAATGTTCCTGCCGGGTGGTTGGAACATGAAGAATTTCTAAGGAGGAGTTCCTGTTGGGTCTAGTTCTCAACTCACTAATTAAAATCTCCAGGTTACTAATTTGTTGGTTCCTTGTATCATATTATTGTCTTTGAGGAGATTGTGCTGGTGTTGCCTTTGTCTGATTGGGAGATAAGGGTCTAGTCATGATCCTCAGAGTCGTCTCCTCTCTTGTGTTCTTTTTTTCTCTGATCAAAATTCTGATTAAGAGAGTTGAGAATGACTCTTCATCTTGGATCCCTAGCCATCAGAAATCCAAGCCAATCTGAACCAAGCTTCTCTAAATTTAAGTGGAAGAGAATCACCACTCATTGAGAACACTTCCTTTCCAAGAGGGGAAGTCACAACACATTGCCATCAACCTTTGCCAGTCATCAACACATTGCCAGTCAGCTTTGCAGGATGTGGGACCAGGTGGGAGAAAAATGTTGACTCTTACTTTTTATAGAAGACATTAGGGTGGAAAATCTGAGCACTGGGCTTGGTGTCAGAAGATGTGAGTTTGAGACTGGGCACTGTCATATGAATCTAGGAAGGTCATCTGAATTCTCTAAACCTCGATTTCTTTATCTGCAAAATTGGAGTAACAATACCCCTCTTGCCTCCTTCAGAGAGTTGTTGATGGGGAGAAAAATTAAAACGATTTTTTTTGTGCGAAAAAACATAGAAAGTGAAAAGTGTAAAACATAGTGGGATGTTTCAATTACTCAAGGAATGAGAAGCCAGAGCATGTTATAAATTTAATCCAAAATAAAAGATGCACCACCCCGCAACCCACTCCCTGATAAATCTTCTCATCTGAAGCAACCCTCTGGGAATCTTTGCTAAAAATGTTGACTACTGATCCAGGAGAATTACAGACTGGCTCTTGGTTTAACACTTTTGCACCCACCTGCTGTACAAAGACAGCCTTGTTCGCTTCATAGACAATCTCCCGTTGGATTTTGGGCGAGTTCATTTGAACTTGGATGTTTCTAGAGCATGTAAGTCTCACTCTTTAATTCGTTGTTTTAGGGACTTCAAATGCCAATGTCACAGCATGAGTAGCTTATAATAAGACATTTTCCAGAAGCTCACGGCCCCAGCAGTGACTATGGTAGAAAGGGAGGCGGATCTCAACAGGCTGATGAGTGGGCAGGTCCTACAGCAGCCACAAGAAGAACCCCAGGCCAGCTGCCAAGTTTCAGCCAGGAGGGAACATCTCTCCTGGAGTTTATAACCCTGCAAAGGAGGGACTCAATAAGAAAAACTGCTCCACACCCTTAATACCACAACATTACTCATGAACACCTTGCTGTTAATTAACAGCGGTAAATACCACACATTTCATTTTGCTTACCATTTTCTCAAATAGCAACTCTCACACACCCGGCAGTGGGATGGAGAAGGCAGTTTATCCCCATAGAGTTTTGGAGGCCTTGCCAAGACTGGAGCTCCAGTGGATTTGATGGGTCTGTCATCAAGGGGCAAACTGAATCCCGGCTTCACTGCCCACATGCTTGTACCAAATCTAGGGTATATGGCCATGACTTCTTTAGAAAGTTCAAGTTGGGACCTGCTGATCTTTGAATACTCCACCAAGTGCTTATTTGATAAAAACAAAACAAAACAAAACAAAACAAAAAAAAGTCTCCAATTGCCTGTGAACCTCCATGCTTCCTGAGAGGGACTCCTGAATGATGGGGTAGCTCTTAGCTGATGTTGACATATGGTCTTCCCCCCTTTCCCATTGCTTGGAAGCTCTGACCCAGGGAGCAATTTTCAACTCTGTACAGCAACTCGGTTTTCCCCATACAGAAATACCCCCATCGCCACTGGATGTTCAAATCTGACATATCATGTAATGGCCCTTTAACAATTTTTTTAATCCAAAAATCGTGTATTGAAGACTTCATGACAGGCCCTGAAGAGACAAAGATGAAGAGGGCAGGACCATGGTCTTCAGGAACTCAGAGTCAAGAAGGGTAGAAGAATGGGTAACAAGTTCAACCACTATGTTAACTCATATTTTCAATGATGATAGAGGGTAAGGGTGCTATGGTAATCCATGAGGGAAAGTAGTTATTTTTGGAGGTAAGAAATGAAACGAAAATTAAGTTTTGAAAGTTGAATAGGAGTTTTCCAGGAAAAGAAGTTTTGGCATTTCAGGGAGAGAGAAAAGCACATGCAAATATCTTGAGGTATAGAATAACAAAGCATATTCCACACAGTGAAAACATAAACTTGTCTTGTTTTCTCTTCTTTTTTTTGAGAAGGAGTCTCACTCTGTCACCCAGGCCAGGGTACAGTGTCACGATCTCCACTCACTGCAACCTCCACTTCCCAGGTTCAAGTGATTCTCCTGCCTCAGCCTCCCCAGTAGCTGGGATCACAGGCATGCACCACCACGCCCGGCTAATTTTTGTATTTTTAGTAGAGACAGGTTTTCACCATGTTGGCCAGGGTGGTCTCAAACTCTAGACCTCAAGTGATCCACCCACCTTGGCCTCCCAAAGTGCTGGGATTCCAGGCGTGAGCCACTACGCCCAGCCAAAGTTATCTTGTTTTCTGATTCTTGCTTTCCTGCAGAATGTATATTAGGTTTGCTTACGTATATTATAGGCATATAATGAATTGCATTAAAGCTAACATGTTTGTGCTAACATGCTATGCATGCTTAAAACATTCTTCTATCATACCACAACAATACTGAACACAGACACTGAGTATTCTATTTCTTTTATGTTTCATGCCTTCCTGCTCCTTACCTCAAATATGGGGCTCAATCTTGACTCAGCACTCATAATCTCCATTTTTCCCAGGTCCATTGTCTTGGAAGGGAATAATTTTAAATTCTTTTCCTTCAGAATTGACTCCTATTCTCCCCATTTAACTAATGTTTGGGAGTGGGGTTGGAGGAGGGAGGGATGTGGAGCTCAGTGTTTCTTCTCTAGCCCACAACTCATTTCTCTCCTTCCTCCCTCATGGGACAGCTATCTAGGTCTTCCAGTGGCTGGTTATCCTGTTCCATGGTCTTCATTTAGATTCTCAGCTCCTGCCACCTCCACCTCATGTCTGACCTCCATGCTCCAATGGGAGTG
Organism: Hylobates moloch; assembly: GCF_009828535.3. Classification (NCBI taxonomy): domain Eukaryota; kingdom Metazoa; phylum Chordata; class Mammalia; order Primates; family Hylobatidae; genus Hylobates; species Hylobates moloch. The sequence goes on along the minus strand of NW_026652290.1, from coordinate 16,648,948 downwards.
CATTGTGTCCTTGGTGAGGTGAATATGAGGAGCTTGAGGGTGGTGAGATTTCTTGGCCAGAGTTCCATGGGACTTCAAATTCCATAAAGTGTTTCTGATTCATTCCTTCGCCAGCCCATTGAGCTCCAGGTCCTATGCTGTGTGCTGGGGTTGCTACGTTGCACAAGAAAAATGGCACCTGCCTCCATGCACCTTACAGTCGCAGGGTCCTGATCAGGGGCACTTCTGTTGTGGCCAACAGTCATGCTCAGATCTGGGGATCTGGGTTCCCTAGTATCTCAGCCACCTTTCAAAAAGGGCACTCTATACACTGGAAAACCACATTTCCTTTTTGGAGGAGTTAAGAAGCCACCTTTGAGAACTTGGAGAACATCTTGGAGAACTCCAAGATTCCAGCAAGGGTCAAGGTAGCCTCTGAACTGGCACATAAGTTCTGGCGAGCAGGGCTGCTGGGGAGAGAAGATGCTCTGGAGAGTTTTGGATGCTTTGGCTCCAAACAGCTTCAGAGTGAAAATCTTATTTAGGCAAGATACATGGAAATCCAACCAGCATCTGAGTCGTCCTTGGAGGCAATGCATTTAATGTTTCTAAACTTGGACCCCATCACTCACAGGCCTTCACATGTCAGATGTCTAATTCCCAGTAGTAGTTTATGAGAAGGGACAAATGAAATGAACAGACAGCCTTTGAACAGACTGGCTGACCGGTCACCAGATTGGGGCTCCACTAGTGTAGATATCTACCACCAGACCTTGTCCACAAGCTGTTTAGAACATCTCACCTCTCCCTTCTGTTGGGGCAGGATGTCTGTTTTTTTCATTGCCATCTCTCCAGTGCTTAGGGGACTGTCTGCAACAGAGTGAGTGTTCAAGAGTTGTTTCTGGGCTGAGTGGCTGAATGTTCATTTTGACCCAGACACAACCATCCAGCTGCCAACACCTTGTGAGAAGGAAGGCCAGGTGCTTGTTCTTCTTTGGCTTAATAACAGTCTGCAGGTACTGTTGTCTTTTATATGCCTGCTTAGCTCATTGTGAGGGCCCCATAAATATTAATTGATGGACAGGGAGCTCTGGGGTTTGGCTCCAGCCAGATCCAAGTACTATTTTTTGAGGAAGTTTATAAGAACAGAAGAAGGCAGGATATTATGTTGTGAGTTCTGAGACTCTCAGGACCCCCTCCTACTTCTCCCAGACCGAAAGCCTTAGGAGAAGTGGGTGGAGAAAGAAGGGAAGTACCTAATTATATTCATGAGTTATATAATTATGCTTTCAGGTTCTCACTGGTGGTGGGTTTTAAAGGAGCTTTGAATAATTTCCATTTTGAAATGCTTCGTTTCCTCAGGCTTTGTTTTATTCATTCTTTATTCATCGTCCTTGGTCCTTCCGCAGTACCTTCCAGGAGGAATTATCTGACTATCAGCCTATGGACTTGGTAACTATCCATAACAAAACTGAGATCTGCATAGACTTGCCAATGGTTTAACAATAGGATCCAAATACCCTGAATCAAGCCCAAGCTTCTTAGCCTGTTGAAGTACCTTTCATGGTAGCACCTCCCTATGTACTAAAATAGTGGTTCTCAGTATCTTCTCCCCAGAGCAGCAGCCTCAGTATCACCTGGGAACTTGCTGGAAAGGCATTTGCTTGGGTTCCACACAGAACTCCCAGAAACTCTAGGGTGGGACCCAGCAATCTGTGGTTTTAACGAGCCCTCCAGGGTTTCTGACGCATGTTCAAGTTTGGAAGTCACTGCTTTAGGTTCTAGAGCCTACAATAATCCCAGCTAAGGTGACTGTGCATAACGGCCATCTAACTAGATCCCACCTCAGACCTACTAAATTAGAACCCCCAGGAGTGTAGACCAAGCATCAGATTATTGTTTATTTATTTTAGGCTCCATACAGGTTCTAATGATGCATGGTCATGGCCAAGTGCGACTATACTAAAGCAATTATGTGTTAGGGGCTGTTCCCATCAGCAAGACACCACATGAGAGGCAGCTGTGGGGACTAAGGTATGGACCTCATAGATACTGCCCAAGAACATAACCAGCTTTGGCTTGTTGTCTACATCGCCTTGCAGGGCCTGACTGCAGCCAGGTATGCTGCCTATGAACATGCAGAGGCTGTGATTTCCCATGCTTTCAAGACCAGTTGAAATGGTTCTTGTGACATCTCACTTTGTCAGTTTGGGCAGAGAAGGCTGTTTGAATCTGCAGCTTCCTGAGGGGAAAGGCTGACATAATGAGAGACAAAAGCACATCCAGACAGAAGCACAGCTCAGTTTTCACTCACACTCAGCCTTGGTTGGTGTTTCTCTGGTCTTCCTCATCAGTCAGGACAGGGGTTCTCCAACTTTGTTGTGTACCAGACTCACCCCAGGGAGCTAATAAAGACTCAGAGGCCCAGGCTCATGGAAGTAGGAGAGGGCCTGGGCTTTTGCATTTTTACAAAATTCCCTGGTGATTTAAGAACTACTGCTGTAGGCCAGGCAGACATATGTTTTCTGGAAAGAGCCAGACGGTTAATGTTTTAGGCTTTGCAGATTTTGTGGTCGTTGCAACTACTCGGCTCCAGCATTGCATCAGGAAAGTTGCCTTAGACAAAATGTAAGTGAGTGAGTGTAGCTCTGTTTCAATGAGGCTTTATAAAATTGGATGATGGGCCATTTAGCCCATGGGCTGTAGTTTGCCAACCCCTGCTCTAGACAATGGATCTCAACTCTGACTACACACTTAATCACTGGGAAAGTTGTGGTTTGTTTTTTTTTTTTTTTTTGGTTTTGATTGTTTTACTTTTGTTTTTGTTTTAAATCAATGCCTTGGCCCATTCCCAAAGACTGGATTCAATTGTTCTGAGGTGGATCCCAAGAAATATTATTTGCTTTTCTTAGTTAAGTCCCCTTTGATTCCAACGTGCAGCCAGGATCAAGAACCATGAACTTAAGTATTTATTTAATAGGTAGCCATTGAATAATTCAGCCACTGAAGAATAATTCAGCTTTATGTGCTGAGAATGTTAAAATATGAGCCAGATCATATTACTCTTTCATGCAACGCTCCCCAGTGCTTTCCATATGACTCATAATAAAACGGATGTCCTTGTCATGTCTTGCAGTGTCCTTCAAGACCTTGCCACTAGTGACCTCTTTGACCTCACCTCCTACTCTGCTCTGCTGCTTATATTCTCTGGTCGATCACACTAGCCTCCTTACTCTCTCTAGAACATTTCAAACATTATCCTGAGTTAAGGTCTTTGCCTTTACAGTCTTCTATCAGAAAGGCTTCCATCGCAGTTATCTATTGCTGTATTACAAATCATCTCATCACTTAGTATCTTAAAATAGCAACAAGCATTTATTTTGTTCATGAATCAGAAAACTTTGCAGAAGTGGGCAGAGATGGCTGGTCTCTGCTTCACAAGATATCAGCTGGGGTGGCTCAACTAGGCTTCACAGAAAGTTGGTGCTGGCTGTCAGCTGGGAGCTCAGCTGGGTCGTTTACCTGCATCTTCAGTTTCTCTTCACATAGGCCTCTTCCAAGGGCTGCTTGAGCTTCCTCACAACATGGCAGCTGGGTACCAAGAGCAAGCATCCAATAGAAAAGAAGTGGAAGATGCTATTCTCTTAATGCCTGGGCCCAGAAACTGACAAAACATTAATTCCACCATACTCTATTAATCAAAACAGTTACATAGCTCTCCCAGATTCAAGGGGAGAGGACATAGACATCACTTCTCAACGGGAGGAGTATTCAAAGTGTTGGGCCATCTTTTCTTTAACACAGCAATTTTACATATATATTCATGACTCACGTACTCTGACACTTCCTGCAGGTCTCTGCTCCAATGCCACCATATCAGAGAAGCCACCACATGTAGATGGCAGCCCTAACCCCTCACCTCGCCCCATCACTGCTATATCCCCTGATCTGCTTTATAGCTGTCAACAGTGCTGAACACTATTGGTCATATTGTGTATTTGTTTATAATGGACACTTACTGAATTACTTGTGCTTGATGCTTAGATGGCTAGAAGAGAAATGTAAGGCACTATTTTTGACCTCTGGAAGCTTTTGATCTAGCCAAGGAGAAGAAAAAGAAAAAAAGAAAAAGCCTCAGATGAAACAGATATAGAAATATGATGGCAAAAATAATGTAAAAATGTTTTTAGGCCTTTGATTGTCAATTGCACACAGATATTAAATGCTCAGGGTGGAGAGACCCATAATGCCTCCTCAAGCCAACCCTTGGTGTCCCTACTGGCACAGACTTTAGATGTCACTTGGTGCTTTGCACAGAGATTGTTTTCAAGGCCAAAACATCACTCTCAAAATCTTCAGTTTTTGTTGTTCTTGATGTAGAGCTAAAGTAACATGGAAGGAAAATTTTGAGAATTCAGTTGAACAAGTATTTATGGAACATTATTTTGTTCCAGCCATGTGGTAGGCTCTGAGACATACATATGGTGCCTGATATTGACGAGCTTACAGTCTAGTGGGGAGACTGACATTTAAACAGATTATTTTAATAAAACATAGTAAATACAATAATAAAGGCAATCTTGGAGGGCATTTTGGAAGTGGTAATATCTGTCGGGCTTTCTTTTTTTTTGAGACACAGTCTTGCTCTGTCGCCCAGGCTGGAGTGCAGTGGCGCAGTCTCGGCTCACTGCAAGCTCCGCCTCCCAGGTTCACACCATTCTCCTGCCTCAGCCTCTCCGAGTAGCTGGGACTACAGGCGCCCACCACCATGCCTGGCTAATTTTTTGTATTTTTAGTAGAGACGGGGTTTCACTGTGGTCTCGATCTCCTGACCTTGTTTTTTGTTTTTTTTTTTTTTTGGAGACAGATTCTTGCTCTGTCCCCCAGGCTGGAGTGCAGTGATGTGATCTCGGCTCACTGCAACCTCTGTCTCCTGGATTCAAGTGATTCTCCTGCTTCAGCCTCCTGAGTAGCTGGGATTACAGGCATGTGACACCACGCCCGGCTATTTTTTTTTTTTTTTTTGTATTTTTAGTAGAGACGGGGTTTCACCATGTTAGTCAGGATGGTCTTGATCTCCTGACCTCAGGATCCACCTGCCTCTGCCTCCCAAAGTGCTGGGATTACAGGCGTGAGCCACCACACCCAGCCCTATCTGTTGGGTCTTAAAGAATGAATAGAAGTAATCTAGATGAAAAAAAGAAGGAAGAGTGGAAGATGGAGTGGGTATAGAGAACAATAATATTTCAGCAAGGAAACAACTTGTATAAAATGAGAAACAGGACAATGTGTTGAGAGAACAACAAGTGGTTTATCTTGGAATATCAAGGGAAAGGTAGAAGAAGTGGGCTATGAAGGATACGAATAGTAAGCACGGTTTGGTCATGAAGGGGTCCTGCATCTTTTATTAAGAAGCTTGAGGTTTATTGGATGGGTTTTGCACTGAGGATTGAAATGGTCAGAAGTGTACTTTAAATACTAAGTTCTTGTTGTAGTATGGAAGATGACTTTGAAAGAGGAGTAGGAGGTGGAGAAGCTGGGACCATTAGAAGTCTATTGGGGCAATGCATGGTGGCTTATGCCTATGATCCCAACACTTTGGGAGGCTGAGGTGGGAGGATCACTTGAGGCCAGGAGTTTGAGATCAGCCTGGTCTCAAACATAGGGAGACCCTGTCTCTAACAAAGAAAGAAAAAATAGCCAGGTATGATGGCATACACCTACAGTCCCAGCTACTCAGGAGAGTGAGGTAGGAGGATCACTTGAGCCTGGGAGGTTGAGGCTGCAGTGAGCTATGATTGCACCACTGCAGAGTGAGACCCTATCTCAAAAAAAAAAAAAAGGCTATTGCAAAGTCCAGGCATGAAATGACAAGGGCCTGAAATAGCAGCAGGGATGGGGAAAAAAGGACCAATTCAAGGCACATTCAGGAAGCAATATCAGTAGGGCTTATTGATTGAGCAACTATGGAAGAAGCAGGAGAATTAGCTGACTTCCAGGTTTCTGACATGGTGGCCCAAGTGTCACTGGCTCTGGATATAAAAGAGAAGGGTCCACATGTGGGCCCTAGAAAGTAGAAATTGTGGTCCATTTTGGCTGCTGAGTTTGAGGGGCTTTCACGGTACCCAGAAGACATGATAACAGCCAGTTAGGCAGATATCCAAGTCTGAGGACAGAGGGGACCTGAGTCCTGGAGACATAGGGCTGGGCTTCATCATCACAAGATTTGACCATGAGGCTTTGTTAAGTGAGCAGATGAGATAGACATTCAGAGGACACCATGTAGGCAAAGCAGGCTGTGAGTGAGTCCAAGGAGGAGGTTCGAAGATGTAGGAGCAGAGCCAGCAGAGATGGGTGTCATGGAGAACAAAGAGGCAGAGGATGTCAAGTCTGAGGGAGCTTCGGGTGAAACAGATGCAGAGCAGTCAAATGCAGTGGTGCCCTTGGGTTTGGTAACCATGAAGTCACTTCTAGCTTTATTAAGACCATTTCCGTGGATCTTGGGGAGATGCTTGCTCCCCCTGGACTGGGGGTGGCCCAAGCTTTCTTCAGCATGGACTTTCTTCCCGTAACTCCTACTTTTTACCCTTCAGGTTTTAGTTGAAATGTCACCTTTTTAGATGGACCACGCCAATACCAGGTAGATGACTAGGCAAACAATAGGTGCTCAAAAAAAAAAAAAAAAACCCATTAAAAGAAAATAATTTTTGACTGGGTACAATGGCTCATGCCTATAATCTCAGCACTTTGAGAGGCCTAGGCAGGTGGATCACCTGAGATCAGGAGTTCGAGACCAGCCTGACCAACATGGTGAAACCCTGTCTCTAGTAAAAATACAAAAATTAGCCAGTCATGGTCGTGGGCACCTGTAGTCCCACCTACTCAGGAGGCTGAGGCAGGAGAATCACTTGAATCCAGGAGGCGGAGGTTGCAATGAGCCGAAATCATGCCACTGCACTCCAACCTGGGCAACAGAGACAGACTCAGTCTCAAAAGAAAAAAAAGTATAATTTTTACAAAGCGGACTTTGCCTCTGTAAGCATTGCTGTTATGGGCTTAGGCTGGAAGGAGATTTCAGTTGCTGCAGGACTCTGAGGACTGGGAAAGTTGACAGAGGGGGCAGTTGGGGAATAAATGAGAAAATCAACCTTCGGCAAGTTGCTCTGCCTTCCTGAGCCTCCGTGTCCTCACACCAATGTGACCAGGCCAAACACATTCATCTTCAAGGATGCACCTAGCTCTACAAAACAGCGGAAGATCCTAAGTGCTTAACTCCTCATTGTCATACACATTTATTGAGTTGTATTTCATGCATTCTTCCTACTTCACAACACGTGCCAGGAGGAGGTACTAAAGCCCTCAGAGATGAGATGAGAACACAAGACTGATGGGGCTAAATCACTTGCCCCAAGATCATGCATCTGATAGGTTTCACAAGAATTTTAGTTCTTCTCCTGACACTGGCTTCCAGTGATTCCCCACCCACTTTGGTAAACCCCACCTTCTGAGTGTGGGCTGCAGCCAGCAACTCCTAACAAATAGAAAGTGGCAAAGTGGTGGGGTGGCACTTCCAAGGTCAGGCTACACAAAGGCTGTGCCTCTCTCACTCTCATTGTATCAGTTAGGGCTCACGGAGAAACAGGATTAATATGGGGTGTGTATGAGATAGAGAGAGGGAGAGAAACAGAAACAGAAAGAGACACAGAGAGACACAGACAGAGACAGAGACAGACAGAGAAAGTAACAAGAGAAAAAGGGACAGACAGAGACAGAGAGACCATAG
>NW_026652290.1:16446405-16640637 GCF_009828535.3 Hylobates moloch | reverse complement strand
AAAAAAAAAAAAAAAAAAAAAAGTATTCCTTTTAGCTAAATTGTGTAGCCTGACCTGAAGAATCATTTTGCTTGTATGTGTTTGTTCTTTGTTCTAATGGTGAGTTTAAAAGCACTTTGAAGGAATAAATTGCTGAAAGTCTGGAAGATGAGGGCCTCCTTTTTCTATTTCCTTTCTTGCTACTTGCCTTGGGCCCTGCTTGCCCTTGGCCACGCTTGACCCTTGGCCAGTGAATTGGAGAGGCAAAAGGCAGGAGATTTGTAGAACAGTGGTTCTCAACTGGGGACAGTTTTGCCCTCGGGGACATGTGGCAATGTCTAGAGACATTTTTGGTTGTCATTACTGGGCGTGGGGGTTGCTACTAGCATCTAGCGGATGAAGCTAGAGATGCTTCTAAATACCCTACAATGCATGCACACGCACGCACACACACAAATTACCTAGCCTCAAATATAAATAATGCTGCAGGTGGGAATCCCTGGAGTAAAGGAAGAAAATGCATGTTTAAAATAAAGGGCCTGAGGCTCAACTACAAACCCACCGTGTGAAAGTTCTCCCAAGTCGGCTGGGCGAGGTAGCTCACGCCTGTAATCCCAGCACTTTGGGAGGCCGAGGAGGGCGGATCACCTGAGGTCAGGAGTTCGAGACCAGCCTGACCAACATAGTGAAGCCCCATCTCTATTAAAAATACAAAATTAGGCGGGTGTGGTGGTGCATGTCCGTAGTCCCAGCTACACGGGAGGCTGAGGCAGGAGAATCACTTGAACCTAGGAGGCAGAGGTTGAGCTGAGATTGCGCCACTGCACTCCAGCCCCGGCAAGAGCAAAACTCTGTCTCAAGAAAAACAACAACAACAACAAAAACACCAAAAAAACAAAAAAAAACAACAAAACCCAAGTCATCAGGAATTGGCACAGACAGCTTGGAAACTGCAGTCTAGCCCCCTCCTCCACCCAGAGCCCTGAGGCCATGTAAGACCTTCCCTTCAATTTCCCCTTGAAGGCTGCCCCTGAGGTTAATTTTAACCATCTTTCATGCAGACAACAATCTTGGGGGATGGGCAGTCTCCAAGTGGTGCTTAGGCCCTCTTTTCCATCCTCCTGTCCTTCCCTGCCACCAGCCTTCCCTGGCAAGTCTCTGCGATAATGGTGGCAACAGCTTTCTAAGGCGCCCAGGTGTGTCCTTTCTGCCCTGGTGGAGGCTGAAGAAGAGATGCCTCTTTGCTTGCTGTCCAGTGGGGAATGTGAAAACACTGAAGAGGCAACAACTATCAAGACCCACCTCTTCCCCCATATCCTTTCTTCCACTGGCAGCCAGGGTCTCCCGAAAGGAGACTGGCAGAATCAGTATTCATTCCTGGGTTCTTAACAGCAGGAGAAATAGACTGAAGTTTACCCCAACAAAGGAGAAATAAATGCTCATCTTCAGCAAACTACATCAGCTCTCCATACCCTAGAGTTCAGGGAGGTTTGCAAGCTCAGCTCTTCTGCATGCCCCTTTGTCCTTGTATTTTCTCCTATGTACTCCTCAGCGGAGATGGCAGCGAGCTGAGCCCCCCACTCAGCGGTCTGCCGAGGATGGAGGTATTGAAAACGCCCTGATCAGCTTTTCCAAGAGCCCTCCGTGTGGTGTGGGAGAGCAAAATCCAGTCCTTTCTTTGGACTGAAAAACAAACCATCAAAACAAGACAAAGGCAAAAATAAGCAACAAAAAAGCGGGAGGCTTTTCCTTCTTAAGTAAAATCCTGGGACAAGTACCTTTGAACTTGTTTTTTGAACTAGAAGGGGTAAACAAAGTTCAAGTCTTACAATTTAGATTTTGTTTCCCACAGTCTCTCACATTTTTATCTATGGCTGGAGAAGGAAAATAGTTTATTTTATGGGACCTGTGATTTTCCCTCCACCAAGTGACATGAGCCAGTGGCTGCCTGTTGGGTTGCAGTAGAGAAACTCCTCTTAGCAGCCCTGGCTCGTCTCCTCCCTCCCCTGCTCTTTTACTGTCTGCCCCTCACTTTGGCTCCCCAACTCCCCGCCCCACCCTTTCCAAAAGATTTATAGAGCCAAGTGGCTTGAGAACAAATAAGCAGACTTCAGGCTGCTGTATTCTGCATACTAATGACAAGATACTGCTTCTGTACCTAGGGGCAAAGCCAGGTCAGGCCAGTTTAACCATAAACTTTATTTATGGGCTTATAACTTTGCAGCTGCAGTAGCTCTGCCCAATCTTCTGAGATCTGCCTCTCTCTATAGATTCATATATATCTTTTAAACAAATTTGGTAGGGGTTGGGGAAGAGAGTGCTGGTAGCTCTCTCTTTATGATCTCCTGAGTAATTCTAGTAAGACGTTTAAGCCAAAGGGAAAAAAGGGGTCAGAGAAGGAAATAGTAATAGTAATGGTAGTAGCAGTAGAAGTCATTGAGTAGTAGTAATTCTTCCTCCCAAGGAAAAATAAAGCAATAATAATAATAATAATAATAATACTTCCCCCTAAGGCAGGCATTTATTCTATCTAGTACTTCTGAGTTTTCTACAAGTTAATCTTTAGAACCACCAATCTTGAATCTTGAATCACAAAATGAATTGCCTGCTTCAAAATGGCTCAAGACCCTTCCTTCCTGCCAAGGATCTTCTACATTTGAGCATCTTTAATTTATCAGTGAACTGGTCTCTCCAGTCCAGGTAGTGTGAAGCTCAGAGCTCAGCACCTGCTCACCTTGCCTCCTTCAATCCTCACGGTGCCCCTCCTTCATTCTGGTTGTATGTTATAACCATGTTTGTGTAAGTCCGTGCAGCATGAGAAAGAGTCCATCCAGGATTGTAAGTTCAATGCCATGAAAATGGATTGATCTTGCTTGGCCTCTGTGTCATGGACTTAGCTCAAAGACAGAGGTGGTGTAGATAGCTTCAGTCATTCAATAAAGATGTATTGGTCACCTGCTATGGGCCAAGCACTGTGCTTGGTGTCAGGACACCAGAGTGAACAAGATACAATAATCTCCCATCTGGAATGAGTTTGAAGGATGTAGGCAAGTCCATTCCCACCGCTGAGAATGCATGTTAGAGCATGCATTGGAATGCTTGTGGCAACTGGCTCATCATAAGTAAACCATGCCAGATCTTTTCCAAGGTGAACAGCATTGGATGGGTGATTGGAGATCAGCCTTAGTATCATGGGGACTTGGGTCATAATCTCTGCCCATCTGTGGAATAGTTAATCCATTTAACCTTTCTGCACTTCAGCCTGTCCTTCAGAAAGGATATAAGACATTAGTGGGTGAAGAGAGGGAAGAGTTTGTGAACACCTGTGACCTTCAACAAAAGTTTGAAAAAACAAGGTCACCATTATTGATTGCCGCTTTTCTCTGGTTCACTTGTGGGCTGTGCCACTACTGGGGTCAGAAATTGAATGAGGACATTCTTTGAAACTTGCTCAGGGCAAAGTGTTCCCCTCTGGGGAAGGAGTCCAGCCAAGTGGTCATGAGATGCCAGAGTCATCTTCTCTGACTCTTAGGAACCCACTCTTTCTATTCTACATGGATAGAGAGGAAGGATTAGGGCACAAGAACCTTAGGAACATGACAATAGCAAAGGAACTGTAGGCTGGTGGACAGGCCTTGTCTTGCCAGCTTTTGTGACCTTGGACAAATCACCTTACCTCTCTGAGTCTTGATATACAAGTCTTTGAAATGGGTATAATAATAATTCGTGTCCTAGGTACCTTGCATGGTGGATATATTTGTGAGGTCTATATAAACTACTACAAAAATGCTACAAATAATTAGTAAAGTGCTCAGAAATGTTAGTTTTTTTAAATGGCTACTTGAACAGTAGAAATCAGATACTGATGAGGATTTGTTATATAAATGAAAGGCATGAATAATTGAAGGGTTTGAAGGCTCCACAGCTTTTTAATCACACTCAACCAATGCTGGTGTATATAAATCTATATAGTAATGATCATTTGTCTCGTTGCAGTTTTTAATGGGTTCATTGACTTTCCTTGTAGGGCAGGGGTATGCGAGTTCCCAGGAGACCATAAGGTTCCTGTGGGCAGGAAGTAGGTCTGTCCCTTTGCTGATGTCCCTGTAACACCTGCTGCAGAGGGCTGTGTTCTCAGCTGAGTCACTCCCCTCGCTGACCAACTGATTGACACACTAGGGCTAGGGATAGACATTCACAGACATGGAAAGATGTTTTCTAGTCTTGTAACATCTGTGATACTCCTTTGACATCCCTGGAGGTGGGCATCTATACATGCTGACTGAATGAAAGCCAGGAGCTATACAGCATCTTGTGCTGTTTGCTGGTGCTTGATGCAGCTGGAAGGTGTGATGTAGAGCAAGATTCTTCTTCCCCAGGACAGTTAGCATTGGTGTTGCTACTTCAAGGAGATCTTGAGGAAGTCACTTTGCTATCTGATTTGGTAGTTTGCAGAACTATAAAACAGGAATGTTAAAGGCCACCTTATAGCTGTTGTGTGGATTGGTGTATTCTATAAAGACACTCGCACAGTGCCTGGAACATGATAGTGGTTAATATTATTTCCATATCGCTTTAGTACTGGTGCAGACATGACTCAAGACTACATTCGCTAACTGTGAAAATGAGTGCGTGGTGTTATCTGACAGCTTTTTTGACAGGAAGGACCTTCCTTCCCATACATCTGCTGCTAGCCACATGGCCCATGCGTCTGTGCCGGTTGTCCCCAGTTCTGTTTCCATAGCTCCTGAGGATGTTACTTCTGCACTTCAGCAGACCCCAGAGTAACTGTTTTTTTTTCTCTCATACATAATTATTATTATTATTTTTTGAGACGGAGTCTCACCCTGTCGCCCAGGATGGAGTACAGCAGTGCAATCTCAGCTCACTGCAACCTCCTCCTCCTGGATTCAGGCGATTCTCGTGCCTCAGCCTCCCAAGTAGCTGGGATTACAGGCGTGAGCCATCGTGCCCAACCCCATAATTCGTGTCTTATTTCATCTATCAAATATTTATTTAAAACTTCCTATGTTCCAGGTGCTATGATGGACATTGAGATACTTCTAGGCCAATAGCACTGAGCTTAGAACATAAACACAACGTAAAACAAACAAACAAAAAGCCTACTTCTAAATTCAGCCAATGAAATCCGGATAATAAGGAAGGTTACTGTTGATTCCCCACCCACTTCTTCAAAAGAACAGTTTCTAACACATTGCTGAGGCTCCAGATGTTCTTATTCCTGTTTTAGAGGATGTTTTATTTTCCAAAGCCTGTGAGGAGAAGGAGATCGTAGAAAACAGGATCACAGAAAAGATGCCCTGCAATTTGAACTCTCAATTAGGGGTCATCAGGCTTTTTCTGTAAAGGCCCAGATAGACAGTAAGTATTTTAGGCTTTGTGAATAACATGGTTTCTGTTGCAACTAGTCGAGTCTGACGTTACAGCATGAAGGCAACCACAGATAATATGTAAAAAAATGAGCATGACTGTGAACCAATAAAACTTTATTTACAAAACCAGGAAAACTACAAAATTCTGATTAAAAATACAAAAATGTAGTAAGTGGAGAGATATTCCATGTCCATGGACTGGAAGACTTGATATTGTTTAGATGTCATTTCTTCCCAACTTGTTCTGTACACTCACCACAATCCCAGTCAAAATCCCAGGCAGCTATTTTATAGAGAATGACAAACTGATTCTAAGGCTTATATGAAAAGGCCAAGGTAACATAATACTGAAGAAGAATAACAACAACATTGCGGGACTCACGCTACCAGATATCTCACACTAAGGCTATACCAATCAAGACAGAGCGATATTGGTGAAAGAACAGACAAATAGATCAATGGAACAGAATAGAAAGCCCAGAAAAAGACCAACACAAATACAGTCAGTTGATCACTGACAAAGGAGCAAAGGCAATTCAATGGAGAAAGGATAATCTTTTCAACATAAGATACTGGAGCAATTAGATAGCCATATGGAAAAAAAAACTAGACACAAATCTTACACTTTATACAAAAACGAACTAAAAATGGACGTAAGCCTAAACATAAAATGAAAAACTATAATATTTCTTGAAGAAAACGTAACCGAAAATCTACATAACCTTGGGTTTGTGACAAGTTCTTATAACACCAATAGCACAATTGATGAAAGAAAAAACTGATGTCAGACTTTATTAAAATGGAAAACTCCTGCTATGTAAAAGACAATCACATAAAAATGAAAAGACAAGCCACAGACTGGGAGAAAATGTTCACAAGAAACATATCCAAAAAAGACATGTATCCAAAATACACAATCTACAAGCAACTCAATTTAAAAATGGGAAAAAATTATGAACAGACCCTCACCAAAGAGGATACACAAATGGCAAACAGCATAAGAAAAGATAATATCATTTGTCATTAGGGAATTGCAAATTAAAACAATGAAATACCTGTTAATATGACTAAAATCCAAAAACTAACAATACCAGCTTTTGTCAAGGATACAGAGCAACAGGGACTCTCATTCATTACTGGTGGGAATGCAAAATGGTACAACTTTGGAAGACAATTTGACAGTTTCTTATAAAACTAGTCTTGTCCTACAGTCAAGCAATCACACGCCTAGATATTTGCCCAACTGGTTTGAAACATATGTCCACTCAAAAATCTGCATGTGAACTGAGCATGGTGGCTCACACCTGTAATTCCAGAAATTTGGGAGGCTGAGGTGGGTGGATCACTTGAGGTCAGGAGTTCAAGACCAGCCTGGCCAACATGATGAAACCCTGTCTCTACTAAAAATACAAAAAAATTTAGCCGGGCATGGTGGCACATGCCTGTAATCCCAGATACTCGGGAGGCTGAGGCATGAGAATCACTTGAACCCAGGAAGCAGACATTTTGGTGAGCCAGGATAGTGCCACTCTACTCCAGCCTAGGGGACAGAGTGAAAATCTGTCTCAAAAAACAAACAAACTGCATCTGAATAGCAGTTTTATTCATAATTGTCAAAAGCAGGAAGTAACCAAGACATCCTTCAATAGGTACATGATAAGTAAACTGTGGTCCATTTATACAACAGGATATTATCCAGCAATAAAAGAAATGAGGCATCAAGCCATTGAAAGACATAGATCAATCTTAAATGTATATCGCTAAGTGAAAGAAGTAAGTCTGAGAAAGCTACATGGGGTAAGATTCCAATTATATGACACACTGGAAAAGGCAAAATATAGGTCTCGTTGCTCTGTCAGTTAAGAGAACCTAGAGTTGGTAAAGAGATTGGTGGTTGCCAGGGGTTCGGAGAAGAGAGAAGGATGAATAGGTAAAACGCAGGGATTTCTAAAGGGCAGTGAAATGATTCTGCATAATATTGTAATGGTGAGTATAAGATATTAGGCATTCGTTAGAACCCATAGAACTTTACAGCAGAAAAGGTGCACCTTAATGGCTACAATGTTTTAAAAATATTATTTAAGAGTTTGAGGGACCCCAGAGTGGAATGCAGATGTGACAGAAGGATGTAGAAGTCTTACAAATGTATGAAAGAACATCAGTGAATGAGGTCAGGGAATAAGGTACTGAACTAAGTAACTTTGAAAGTGAGTGAAGTCTGTAAGACTGAAAGAAAAAGGAGCTGTAGGCCTGGCGTGGTGGCTCACGCCTGTCATCCCAGCACTTTGGGAGGCCAAGGCAGGCAGATCACTTGAGGTCAGGAGTTTGAGACCAGCCTGGCCAACATGGTGAAACCCCATCTCTAATAAAAATACAAAAATTAGCTAGGCGTGGTGGTGCACACCTGTAATCCCAGCTAGTCGGGAGGCTGAGGCAGGAGAATCACTTGAACCTGGGAGGCAGAAGTTGCAGTGAGTGGAGATCACACCACTGCACTCCAGCCTGGGCGACAGAGCAAGACTCCATCAAAAATAATAATAATTATTATTATAGTAATAGAGAAAAAGAAGCTGTATACAAGCACTGTATTGGCATTTCTACCCACCCCCCAACACACTTTTTGTGGGGAAGATAAGGGTTAGCAATTCTGAAACCATCATACATAAAGGCCGGAATTGGACAGTTCAGTAAATGGATCGAAGATTGTGGGAGCCAGGTTTTTCATTGCTAGAATGGGAGCTCACAGATAAGCAAGGGGAGGAGATGGGAATGATCCATGTGCTAATGGATTCGAGTTGGAGATGTAACTACAAACCCAGACTTAGCTTAACATAGATGATTACAAGTAGAAATATTCATTGATCTGTGTATATATACAGGTTAGCACATGCATATATGTCTCCTTGCTCTGTGAGTTGGAAGAACCTAGAAGCACTAACACTCCAGTAACAATGAGAACACCTAGTGCCTGGTCTTAGTTCCTAAAACCATTTGCCTATAGAAAGAACCAAGGCTCTTTGTAGTTATAGCTGACTCTACTGGAGCAGGAAATGCACAAAATGAGCCAGGAGCCTCTTGTAGCAGCAGAAAGTAAGAAAAATGCTTAAAAAGCAAAACCGAAACAAAATGAAATTTAAAGAAAGCAAAACGATAAAACCCCCACATGCTGGGCGTGGTAGCTCACGCCTGTAATCCCAGCACTTTGGGAGGCCGAGGTGGGAAGATCACGAGGTCAGGAGATCGAGACCATCCTGGCTAACACGGTGAAACTCCATCTCTACTAAAAATACAAAAAAATTTAGCCAGACATGGTGGTGGGCACCTGTAGTCCCAGCTACTCAGGAGGCTGAGGCAGGAGAATGGCGTGAACCTGGGAGGCAGAGCTTGCAGTGAGCCAAGATCATGCCACTGCACTCCAGCCTGGGTGACAGAGCAAGACTCCATCCCAAAAAATAAATAAATAAATAAATAAATAAATAAATAAATAAATAAATATTCCATATAACCCCCAAAATATAAATACCCATGATTCGTAATGATAAAGATAAATGACTGGGTAAACAAATGGAAGATACCAGACACATCTGTGCAGAAGGACTCCAAATAATTTATGTAGCTACTCCACCTCTGAGAAGGTGGAGCATAATTCCCCCTCCTTAAGTGTGGGCCACACATAGTGACTTTCTTCCAAAAACTAGAGTATGGAAAGGGAAAAACAGAAAGTGCGAGAAACCCAGCAAACCCTACCTGAGCCAGGTGAATATCGATATCAATAAATCTCATTGATAGCATGGACTTTTTTTTTTTAATGTCAACAAAGGACTTTCACACAGACATGTAGACAAGCACTTTTTTGAGACAGAGTCTCGCTCTGTCACCAGACTGGAGTGCAGTGGCACGATCTCAGCTCACTGCAACCTCTGCCTCCCAAGTGGTCAAGCAATTCTCGTGTCTCAGCCCCCCAAGTAGCTGGGCTTACAGGTGAGCACCACCACACTCGGCTAATTTTTGGATTTTTAGTAGAGACGGGGTTTTGCCATGTTGGCCAGGCTGGTTTTGAATTCCTGACCTCAGGTGATTCACCTGCCTCGGCTTCCCAAAGTGATGGGATTACAGGCATGAGCCACCATGCCTGGCCAATAGCATGGAGTCTTGGTGTGATGAGAGTGGCACTTTCCATGTGTGGTCTTCCTCCCCAAAGCTCATTATCCCAGTCTAATCAAGAAAACAAACAAACAAATAACAACAACAACAAAAAAACCAGACAAATCCCAACTGAGGAATCTTCAACAAAATACCCCACTAGTATCCCTCAAAACTGTCAAAGTCATCAAAAACAAAGAAAGTCACTCTGAGAAGTTATCACAACCAAGAGGAGGCTAAGGACTCACAATGACTAAAGGTAGTGTGGTGTCCAGGGTGAGGTCCTGGAATACAAAAAGGATATTAGGGCATAATTGAGGAGATGTGAATAAAGTACAGTCTTTAGTTAACAATAATTGATCAATATTTGTTCCTTCGTCGTGACAAATGTGCCACCATAATGCAAGA
Source organism: Hylobates moloch (assembly GCF_009828535.3). Lineage (NCBI taxonomy): Eukaryota > Metazoa > Chordata > Mammalia > Primates > Hylobatidae > Hylobates > Hylobates moloch. The sequence goes on along the minus strand of NW_026652290.1, from coordinate 16,630,714 downwards.
TGTTAATAAAGAAAAAAAGGGTGTGGGGTATACAGAACAATTCTGTATTCTAAATAATTTTGAAAACCTGAAATTGCTCTAAAATTAAAATTGTAATTAAAAAAAAATACAGGCAATAGGCTGAATTTGGCTCCCGGCTACAGTTTGCTGACTTTACCCGAGATCAGTGTTTTCAAACCTGGCTGCTCATTTTGCAAGCTTTATTTTATTGTATTTTATTTTATCTTATCTTATTTTATTTTATTTTAGACGGAGTCTCGCTCCGTCGCCAGGCAGCAGTGCAGTGGCACGATTTTGGCTCACCGCAACCTTGGACTTCCTGGTTCAAGTGATACTCCTGCCTCAGCCTCCCAAATAGCTGGGGTTACAGGCAGGCACCACTACACCCAGCTAATTTTTGGATTTTTAGTAGAGACGGGGTTTCACCACGTTGGCCAGGATCGTCTCGATCTCCTGACTTCGTGATCCACCTGCCTCGACCTCCCAAAGTGCTGGGATTACAGGCGTGAGCCATCACGCCTGGCCACAAGCTTTATTTTTAAAATAGGTAATTTACGTGTTTGAGAATAAAGACGTTATGAAAGTTTTTTTGTTTTTTTTTTGTTGTTTTTTTTAGATAGGGTCTTGCTCTGTCACCCAGGCTGGAGTGCAGAAGCATGATCACAACTCACTGAAGCTTCAACCTCCCTGGGTTCAGTTGATCCTCCTACCTCAACCTCCTGAGTAGCTGGGACTACAGATACATGCCGCTATGACTGGCTGATTTTTTTTTTTTTTTTGTCTTTCTGTAGAGGCAGGTTTTTGCCATGTTGCCCAGGTTGGTCTCAAACTCCTGAGCTCAAGCAATCTACCTGCCTCAGCCTCACTAAGAGCTGGGATCATAGGCATGAGCCACCGCACCTGGCCCTATGAAAAGTCTTAATCTTATCCATTTGGAAAGTATTCTGTCACTCCTTGTTCCCTGTTGTATTATTATAAAAATAATACTATTTGTATTATTTTTATTTTCTCCCTTTTTCTACATAAACCATAGTACCCTATAAATATGGTTCTGCCTCTTGCTTTTTTTTTTCTTTTTCTTTTTTTGGTATGTATTCAGGAGATTTTTCAATATTAGCACAGAGAAATCTTTCTCATTCTTTTTAACTGATGCATAGTATTCTAAGTTAAGAGTTTATTTAGCCAGGCTCCTATAAGGGTTGCCTCCAGTCTTTGCTATTACAAATTATTCTGTAGTGGACAATCTTACATGTCTGGAGTTAAAAGCTTGAGGAGGTCTGACTTTGATGCCTGCACTCCACTTCAAGTGAATTAAATCAGAAATTCTTAGGGTGGGTCCTAGGCATCCTTATTTTATTTATGTATTTACTTTTAGATGAAGTCTCACTCCGTCGCCCAGGCTGGAGTGTAGTGGTGTGATCTCAGCTCACTGCAACTTCCATTTCCCGGGTTCAAGTGATTCTCCTGCCTTAGTCTCCCAAGTAGCTAGAATTTCAGGTGTCCACCATCACACTCGACTACTTTTTGTATTTTTAGTAGAGACAGGGTTTCACCATGTTGGCCAGGCTAATCTCAAACTCTTGACCTCAGGTGATCCACCCGCTTAGGCCTCCCAAAGTGTTGAGATTATAGGCATGAGCCACCATGCCCAGTCGGCATCCTTATTTTTAAATAAGTCCTCCAGTGAATCCTAACATGAATCCCAGACTGAGCAGCACTGCTACAGAACAAACACATTCTGGAAGGTTAGAGGAAAATGGTTCTCAAGGCAGGCAACAAATCAGAATCACTGCAGCACTAGATAAAATCTATACAAATATCCATGTACAAGTCTCACCTCAGAAAAAACTGGATCATAATCAATGGGAGGAGTACCCAGTGTATTATTTTTTAAAGCTTCCTATGTGTTTCTAATGCACAATTAGGGTTAAGAACCATCAATCTAGGGCAAAAGTGCACCTTGTTAGAGGGAGAGCTGGAGAACTGCCTTTTCTTCCCCTGGATTTTCCAGTCCACTGTCTGTCTCTCTATCCCCTCCCTACACCTGCCTTGGAAAGTCGCTAGGAAGTAGACCTAGGACAGGATGAACGGCAAGTCAGGGTGAGTGCCCACAATGCAAGAGTGGGGTGGTGGGCTTTTGTCAGCCCACGGGCAGCATGAACATGAAGGGAATGCCCGCCATTGGAGGGTGCGCATCACTGCCCATCCGTGAGCTCTGGATTAATATTTTGCCAGCCCTTGATGGACTTTTGCTTCCTTCCGGCAACCTCTCTTTGCCGTCATCAGGACTGTGGTGAGCTCTGAGGATATGGGTGTACAAACTGAAACTTTTCTTTCCTCATCTTTACTTAATTTCAGTGAGTTGGCTTGAAATCTAAGCCATGACATACTTTGGGCATTGCTTCCTCATTGTGTCATGGGAAAAGACAAGGAGAAATGAAGTTTTAAAGAAAGGAATATCCCTTAGTAATTGACATGTGTTGAGTGCTTACTCATGGTACTCTTGCCCCAGATGTATGACATTTTATTTTACAATGGGAAACTGAGGCACAGAGAGGTTAAGAAATTTATCCAAAGTAACACAGTTGAGTAGTGTCAAAGGAAGTGGATCTCAAAATCAGGTTTACCCAGCTCCAAAGCCTAAGCTCTGTGTTATCCTGCCTTCTTCCTGTAGAGATTGAGAATTTTCTACTGATTTCTGTATATCCTCGAGGACTGTCATCTTCAATGGAATCCAAAATGTTGGTGGCCTCCACCTTTAGGAAGCATAAAAGGGATCTATCTATCTATCTATCTATCTATCATCTATCTATCTATCTATCTATCTATATCTATCTATCTATCTATCTATCTATCTATCTATCTATCTATCTATCTATCTATCTATCTATCTATATTCTGCTCCTATTCCAAGATTAACTTTCTGCAGGAGGCAAAAACAATTACTTTGCATCTCCAGTGAAGCCACAGGGCTTTGTCATAGTCTTGTACTCAAGGGTTCTTCAAAAAGTTCCTCCTGGAACTCCACAAATACCACTGGCTCTAACAACCATTACAGTAACCATTAGGGTTTCCAGGCATATAGAAGTCTTACCCTCATTGCCTCATTTAACCTACATTCCACCTTATTAGATAAGCAAACTGGGGCCCCAAGAACTTAAGTAACCTGCCCAAGGTCACAGCACTAGGAAATATTACTGCCAGTTTCAAATTCAAGTCTCATTTGACACCAGAGCTTGTGCTCAAGCACTGCCCTGCCCATTCCAGTGTATTTTCTAGGGAAGCTTTCTTTTTCACCCCCTGGTGAGTCTTTCCACTTTCCTCTTGCTATCCCTAAAGACATTCAAAACTTTTAAGTCTCTTTCTCTTTCTTCCCCTACCTAAGCGAGGGAGAATTAGGCCACAGTGGATGGATTGATATGTGGAGTTAACCCATGTCTTCCCCAACCATGGCCAGACAAATTCCAGACATTAGAATCAGGGGCAAGGAGCTGGAGTGAGAACCCAAGGGTTAATATTGCTATAGTGGGAAAGTTATCTGCTTTGTTGTAAAACACAGCTTCCCAGCACTACACAAGGGGCTATTAGCATGCAAATGTACTTTGCCTCATGCTTTTTAATGTTTTACTTCTCTTAATTGCTGAAACCGGTTGTAATTTCTGAGCACTGCTGGCTTCAGGGAAGCAGTTTCCTCTAAAGGGAGTTATCGTTGCACCTGGAAAGATTTGAATTCTAATTTTATTAACAAGTTGGGTGAGGTATTTTCGCTACTTCTCAAAGGGAAAAAAATAGTTGGTTGAAGTTAGAAACCTTCTCATTGTACTTAGCTTCCTCTGAATTCTTTGGTTTGGAACTGGTGTTCTCCATAAGAGATCAAGAATCACATATGCGGCTGGGCACGGTGGCTCACGCCTGTAATCCCAGCACTTTGGGAGGCCAGGGCGGGTGGATCACAAGATCAGGAGATCGAGACCATCCTGGCCAACACAGTGAAACCCTGTCTCTACTAAAAATACAAAAAAATTAGCAGGGCATGGTGGCGGGCACCTGTAGTCCCAGCTACTCGGGAGGCTGAGGAAGGAGAATGGCGTGAACCCGGGAAGCAGAGCTTGCAGTGAGCCGCGATTGCGCCACTGCACTCCAGCCTGGGTGACAGAGCGAGACTCTGTCTCAAAAAAAAATCACATATGAGATTTGATAAAGATAACGGAGAGTTTGTTAAAGACTTTAGATATCAGACTCCCAATTATAAATTTGCACTGAAAATTATTTCTAATTTTTTTCTCATTCCAGGGACAATCTAGATGAGTAAATTACTTCTAAGGTGACTTACAAATCTAAAACTCTACTATCTATGAAGTAGAAATGACTAGAGAAGGGAACCCCTGCTATGGCAAGACAAATTTGCTGCTAGCACCCAGCAAGGCCTTCTCAGCTAGTTTAAGGAAATGACTTCCCACCTTATCTCCATCGACACATACATCACAATGGAATTGTTTTCTCTTTTCAGCAGTGGATGCAGAGATTCTGAAACTGGGCAGGGGCTCCAGAAGACAAGTCATTTTTCTAGACCTTCTGTAGACGTCATTGTTGATCAAGCCATTTTCATTTTCAGGAAGTATTTTATTATGGAACTCCTGAAGACCATCAGCCCTACCTGGCACTGGCTTTCTGGTTGAAAAGCAGCATTGTGGAGCCTGAAACATCATCAGAGGCAACTGCTCCCCCTCCCTGTGGATTTAGGACCGCTGTGTGCAGAGGTTTGTATTAGAGAGCCAGCTAGAGTAGCCAGCAGTGACATAACTATGTAGGGAGAAGACGCAGTTGTCACCTCGACCCCACTGGATGCAGAAATGTCAATGGATAAACAAATTCTGCGTCTGCTGCATTTTCTTGTCATTTACTATATAGAAAGAATTATTAGTAACTTTTGTTTGTCAGTTATCGATCCACTTTTTTTTTTTTTTTTTTTTTTTGGCAGTTCTCCTGTTTGTTAATTGGCTGTCCCAGTTGAATTCTGAGTTTCTGGGAATCCCTAGTGCAATGAGAAATGATGGAGAACCAATTCTCATTATCTGATGAAGGAAAGAGCCATGTACCTACAACAGCAAAGGCTCAGACAAGCCTTCTCCTGCCTTGGGTTCATGGTCACGTGCTGTAGGTGTCTTGTCTTCCCACACGCAACTGTCTGCATCCTCATGGTGCATCCTCAGGCTGTCCTGTACAGTGTCTTACCTATGGTTATGCTTTTATAACAATGTGCTAATAAAAGCATGGATTACAAAACGAAACAGAAGATATGGGTTTCCCTGTTGAGCTTGTTGCACAAGCTTTCCGGGTTGGAAGACTGTAGTGTCTGGACTGTCTGGAGTCAAAGCAGTGTTGAATCTATAACAGCAAGAAGCTATTTCAGCAGAGCCAGATGTCAGGTTCTGGGCTGAGCTTTGAAGGAAACTAAAGAGAGGACAAGAGGAGTTTGCTTGCCGTGCAGAGGAGGCTGGAATATTGTAGGTGAGTGAAGTGATGAGCTTTAAAGATTCATCCGTGCTGTTAGCCCACTGTATCAAATGCTGGATTCTTTCATTTTGACTTTTTAAGTTTCTTTTTAGTGGTAGTTGGGAGTGGAGGTGGTTAGTGAGAAGAGAAAGAATTTTTCCTTTTTGAGCACCTCCTTTGTACCATTTACATTCATTGACAACTCAGAAGAATCCAACAGGTAGGTTTTATCTCTATTTTGCATAAAAAAGAAATTGAGGGTTAGAGTCCCATGGATGCCCCAGGCTACAGGAGCAGTGAGAGAGTCCTAGTGCTAGGGTTTACATCAGTTCTTCCTGATACTAAAACGTTCCCTTCCACTGCCCCTCCCCAGAGCTGCCTTCCAGAAGGACCAGAATTGCCCATTTGCAGAAACTGGCAGTGGGGAGGGACCCTTCGAAGCCAGCCTTAGTCGCAAGTGGCGGAGCTCTGCTTCCCAGCCACCCACCAGCTCTTCCCCTCCCCGACAATTTCCACTTGTTTCCTTCAGAGGAAACATGACTTTTCCCATTGACGGAACTCCCAGGCCAACAATACGCCCATGGCATGCCCCCCTTCCCTGGACCCGGCTTTGACGCTGGCATGTCCCTCTCCCCACCTCCCACCCCACCTGCCCTGACCTTCCCTTGTCGGGGACGTTCTGCATAACAATGTCTGGTCCGTGCTGCCCGGGGCTGCCCTTCTGCTATTAGCACCTAATGAAAATGTAACCGTATTTAACCCCCCACAGTCCTGGATGGCGAGAGAGCCCAAGTGGGTTTAATTCCTTTGTATGATAAGCATCCCGCTCTCCACTTGCAGGGTCCATCCCCTTTCTCCCTGGAGAGGACGCGGAGCTGTGTATGGCTAACTCGGACCTCTCAGCTGTCCGGGGCACAATGGGGAAAGTATCTTTTGTGGCAATAACGGCTTTGGGGAGGGGAGAGGGGAGGGTCCGGGCTGGTGGGGAGGGGGTGCAGTTGAAGAGGAGGAGAACAATGTGTGAGAAGCTGAGGCTCTGGGTTTCCCACACGGACCAATATGTGCCCCCACCCCCCTCTGGGAGAGACAGATCTGCAGCGACCAGCCCACAGCTGATCCCGCCTTGATTGGCTTTTTTTTTTTTTTTTTTCATTGTGCTCTCAAGGGACGAAAATCCTTTTGTGGCGTGAAAGGAGAGGCGTTCCTGCCGTCCCCTCCCTCGAACTGATTGGCTATGTCACAAGATGGCCAAATCCACCCGGATTAATGTGCGGCCGGCCGGGCCGCAGTGTGAGGACGTCTGTGTCCGCCCCTTTGGGCGAGCGTGTCTGCTGCCCTGGGAGCAGGGGAGGGGGACACGGAGGGACAGGCCACCACTTTCTTCATATTTATTATTCCCCCCCTCCAGCCCTGCAGGGATGTTTATTCATGGGCCACATCTGCTGGCTGGCAGGCGACATGTCTCTTGTTAGGAGGAATGCCTGGGAGTCCCCAAGGAGCCAGGAAAATGGGGCACATTCCATAGGACGCGCCTTTTCGTTTTGCTCAGTCCTTTGGGGCTTTCCCAACTCACCTGTAATCTTAGCCTTCCCCACCGACCAGCTTCCAGCCCTTCATGGGGGGTGGCCCCAAGCAACTCAGCGGGGGGGTTCTGGGTTCTCTTATCTCCTGTCCCCAGTGCTAGAAAGAAGGCATCTTCTCCCTCTGCTCTTTTCACCTTTGGTCCCTGCTACCTGAGCCACTCTTCCCCTACCTAGCTGCTTGTATACATCAATTGTAGGGCCTTTAAGACCCAGCTCAGATTTTGTCTCTGACTCTCCTGATGAGGAGACCATTCTTCTTTCTCTGAGGTCTCGTATTATTTTTGCACCCCTTTGATCACATTTACCACTTTTTACCCTAAATAATTATGATTTGAGGGCATGCCACCCCTCCCCTCCCAACCTGTAAGGTCTCTGAGGATGATATTTATCTCTGGTCCATTCTTGTCCAACCACCTGCCCCCAACTAATGCTGGTCATAAATGTGTGTCCCTGGGAGGCATCGCTCACCAGCTGTTGATTGAATGAAATGGGTGAATGCATGGAGAGAAGCATGTGGCTAGACCCACAAGTCTTGGATCTCTGTCATGGATGCTGGGATTAGTCTAGAAGGTATATAATGCCTTTTTCCCCTACTTCTAAAATGGTGCAAAATTTGCTCCAACATGGCTTCCTATGTGTCTGTCCTGTGTGCGGCTTTAACAGTACCATGCATTTCGAAAAAGCAGACACTGCAGAAAAGGATGGTCCCAATGCAAAGAGGACAGAGAGACCTATGCCCAGATTTGGGAGGCAAGACATCCCATTGAGTCGTTCACAGGCCAGTCTGTCTATAGGGTCAACTACATGGCAGTCAGGCTAATTATTACTTTTGGATTGGCAGCTGGAAATGTCTTTGCTGTTTTCTAATATAATTGATACTGACTTTTGGAAATGGGACAACCTGCAATGTACTTAGGAATATGGGACTGGGCGTGGTGGCTCACGCCTGTAATCCCAGCACTCTGGGAGGCTGAGGCAGGTGAATCAACTGAGGTCAGGAGTTCGAGACCAGCCTGGCCAACATGGTAAAACTCTGTCTCTACTAAAAATACAAAAATTAGCTGGGTATGGTGGCGCACGCCTGTAATCCCAGCTACTAGGGAGGCTGAGACAGGAGAATTGCTTGAACCCAGGAGGCAGAGGTTGCAATGAGCCGAGATCACTCCACTGCACTTCAGCCTGGGTGACAGAGAGAGATTCTGTCTCAAAAATAAAACAAAATGAATATGGGCAAGGAAGAAAAAATAGAAAAAATGTGGAAGAAATTGTAGTGTTTTTATGGATAAGCCAGGTCAAGGTTTCACAGGTTTTAAGTGAAGAAGTAATAGTAGACGAAGTTACGTTGGAGTTGTATAGTTTTACCAGTGCTAGCAAGAGTTCCTCTGAGACCATGGCTTGTTCTGGTTCTGAGTGGGGGCATGTCAGTAAGCCTGTGGCAAAGGATGGGTGTGGCTTCTAAGTGGGTTGACCAACTTTTAGATGATGAGTAGGACATCTTTCAGGTATATGGTTGAGGGCCTAGAAGGCTCCTTCTTCCAGGAGAAACTGGAGAAGTGGAATGCGATCACAGAGACACTTGCACCTGTGCTATTAAATATTGCTTAACTGGTTGTGTTTCAGCCACTTACACTTTGTCATGAACTGATTTAATCAAATTGCCTCTCTTTTAAATCTTAGCTGATATTAGCTTCTCTAGGTAATAGAAACTTGATTACTAGGGGTAGACCCAGGAGAAGCTGAATGAAATTAAGAAAACCACAATACCCTCCGAGAAAGAACTCTAAGAGGGAGAAAAATGCAGAAAGGGAGGAGTGTGGTTGTCAAGCAAACTTCTCCTTCCTGCTCTTCCCCCACATTTTGCCTAAGATCATTCCTGTCCGGGAAACAAACTGGCAATGACTTCTTACTTTTCTATCCTTCTACTCCCAGAGCCCTGCATCCAATAGTTGGTGCTGCAGTCGTGCTCCCTTCTAGGTTAAATAAGGAGGCCTAAGAACCCAAAGCACCATTCAAAAAGAAAGAACAAAAAAGCCACATGAGTTCTTAGTTCCAATTAAGCTTTACAAAGTATTATTTGGAATACAATCCTTTCCCAACCTGGGATCAGTGCTTAGACTGGATGTGGGGAAGTGAAGTGAATTGGGGGATGGAGGAAGTGGCCAGGCCTCTGAGGGCATCTGATCCTTCTTGTTGGATTAGTGCAGAATCCATGGGGTTATACATAGCATGCATCTAGCATACATTTCAATATGTCAGCCAAAGTGGTGGTCCTGCATCAGTCTCTTGGGGTTTTAAAAATACAAATCTGGTCCCTCAGCCCAGACCTGCCTTTTCAGAATCTGTGAGAGAGGGCTCTGGGAATCTGTGTTTTAACAAGTACTCCATGTCATCCAAGTAGAGACGTCTCACTGTGAGTGAGTAGAAGAGCTAAATGCAGACCCACTGTGGCTCTCTCAGAGCTTGGGCAACATCTGTTGTGCCCTCCTGAGAAGACGTTTAACCAAGAGGAGGTTGACGGTGATTTCTGAGTTAAGCAGCCTTAGGAGTGATTAACACTTAAAATCAAACCTTGAAATTTATTTTCAATTTAATTTATTATTCCAAGAGCCTACTAATTTTTCCTAAAAAGGATTAGTGTTAATAGAGAAAAAAAGGTAATATTCAAATATGAGGAACCGCCTTCCAAGTCATAGGAGGTTAGAAGGTGGTTTTGAAAAAGTGATAGGAAAATGAAAATTTTGAGAAAATGTTCTTTTTAAGTGCTTGTCAGCTGGACATGGTGGCTCACGCCTGTAATCCCAGCACTTTGGGAGTCTGACGCAGGCAGATCGCGAGGTCAAGAGATCAAGACCACCCTGGCCAACATGGTGAAACCCCATCTCTTCTAAAAATACAAAAATTAGCTGGGCATGGTGGCACTCGCCTGTAGTCCCAGCTACTTGGGAGGCTGAGACAGGAGAATTGTTTGAACCTGGGAGGCAGAGGTTGCAGTGAGCCAAGATCTCTGCACTCTAGTCTGGCGACAGAGCGAGACTCCGTCTCAAAGAAAAAAAAAAAGAGTGCTTGTCTACGTGTCTATGTGAAAGTCCTTTGTTGACATGCATCTCTCTAAATAGTATTATGCAAATTTCTATGCATTTGTTATCTGCATATGTGCATAAATAATACATTTATTCATTCTCATCCTTCTAAGAGCTCAGACTTTAAGACATAACTTTGTCTGAGAGGGAACTTGGCATGAATTGGCATCACTCTGGACATATAAGTCTCCATTTATAACTGAAGATTGGATTGGGCTTAGAACTGTTGGGGGAAAGGCTGAACAGGAGATGGTCCAACGTTTGTTAAAAAAGGACATCTCAGATAGGTTTTGGTTTATTGAAGGGAAGCATTAAAATGAGTATCGTTTTTCTAAAGTTAATCTGTCCTTTTATACATAAAAATACAATTTTTTCTTGAATCAAGAAGAAACAACTTCAGCTCTGTTCTTGGTCTTAAGAAAATCTGCTGCACACATTTCATAAATGTCGAGTTAATTAGCACTAAGCTAGTGATGTCATAATGAATTATTTCTCATCAAAGCAGATGGGTCAAGAATAACTTCCTAGGACAAACAGTTTTCTAAAGCAAACATGTTAACAAAGTAGTTTCCTATAACATTCTTTGCCTCAAGTTTTCAAAACAGCAATATGGAGCCAAAATGTTAGAAACCTCAAAGTTGCTTTGTGAATTGTATATGTTTTCCTATAGATTGTTTTCATTTTATTTTTTATCATAGTTACCCTAGTTCTCTGACTTTTTTTTTGAAGTATAATAACATATCTATGGAAAAGTGCACAAATCATAGGTGAGCAGTTTGATGAATTTTATAAACTGAATATACCCATGTAATCAGCGCCTGGATCAAGAAACAGAACATTAGGAAAAGTCTCTGTCTCTTCCTGATCTCTTTCAGCTACTCCTCCTCCTTCTCCAAAAAGGGAAGCCCCTATCTTAACTTTGAACACCATAAATTTATTTGGCTTATTTTTGAATTTTATGTAAATGAAATCACATAGTATGTATGGTTTTGTGTCAGGTTTCTTCTGCTTAACATTCAGTCTGATTGTTGCATAAAGTCCCAGGTTATTTATTCATAGTTTGGTAAAATATTTCATGGCATGGAAATACCACAATTTATTTTTTTATTCTACTGGAGGTAGACATTTGGATAGTGTCCAGTATGGGCTATTATGACTAGAACATACATACAGTTTAAAATCTTTTTTAAGCCATCTGACAAAGCTTGTGAGATGAATACAGTTTTGAATTGCTAAAATCCTATTGATTTTTTGACATATGATGCTAAAATACCTACAAATTCCCAAATTGTAAACATGTCATTGTGCTAGGTGTTCTGATAGAAAACAGAAATTGTCTAAAACTGACAATTTGTTTTTGATAATAAATGAATTCAGTAAAGTTTGCAGAATATTGCAGGAAACAAAATCAACATGCAAAAATCAGTAGCATTTCCGTATGCCAACACAGAGCAATCTGAAAAAGAAATTTAAAAAGCAACCCCATTTAAAATAGTGAAAAATAAAATAAAATACCTAGGAATAAACTTAACTAAAGAAGCAAAAGATCTCTACAATGAAAACTATTGATGCAAGAAATTGAAGAGGACATGAAAAAATGGAAAGATATTCCATGATCATGGATTGGAAGAATCAATATTGTTAAAATGTCCATATTACCCAAAACGATCTATAGATTAAATGCAAACCTTATCAAAATGCCAATGATGTTCTCCACTGAAATAGAAAGAATAATTCTAAAACATATATGGAACAATGAAAGACCCAGGATAGCCAAAGCCATCCTGACCAAAAAGAAGAAAACTGGAAGAATCACATTACCTGACTTCAAATTATACTACAGAGTTATTGTAACCAAAACGGCATGGCACTGGCATAAAAATGGAGACATTGACCAATGGAATGGAATAGAGAACCCAGAAATAAATTCATTCATCTACAGAGAAATCATTTTCAACAAAGTTACCAAGGACATGTATTTGGGAAAGGATAGTCTCTTCAATAAATGATACTAGGAAAATTAGACATCCATATTCAGAGGAATGAGACCAGACCCCTATCTCTCACCATATACAAAAAAAAAAAATCAAAATGGATTACAGACTGAAATCTAAGACTTCAAACTTGTATGAAAGTACTATAAGAAAACATTGAGGAAACCCTCCAGGAATTTGGTCTGGTTAAAGATTTATTGAATAGTATCCCCAAAGCACAGGCAACCGAAGCAAAAATGGACAAATGGGATCACATCAAGTTAAGAGGCATCTGCATGGCAAGGAAAACAATCACCCAAGTGAAGAGACAACCCACAGAAAGAGAAAAAATATTTGCAAACCATCTGACAAAAGATTAATAACCAGAAAATATAAGGAGCTCAAACAATAGGAAAATATCTAACACTCTGATTAAAAAATGAGCAAAATATCTGAACAGATGTTTCTCAAGACATACAGATGGCAAACAGATCTATGAAAAGGTGCTGAACATCATTGATCATCAGAGAAATGCAAATCAAAATTACAATGAGATATCATCTTAACCCAGCTAAAATGGCTCTCATCCAAAAGATTGGCAATAACAAATGCTGGTAAGGATATGGAGAAAAGGGAACCCTTCTATGTTGTTAGTGGGAATGTAAATTAGTACAACCACTATGCAGAACATTATGGAAGTTCCTCAAAAAACTAAAAATAAAACTGCTGTATGTTCTAGCAATCCCACTGCTAGGTATATACCCCTAAATAAAAGAAATCAGTATATCAAAGAGGTATCTGCACTCCCACATTTATTGCAGCACTATTCACAATAGCCAAGATTTGGAAGCAACCTAAGAGTCCATCAACAGACAAATGGATAAAGAAAATATGGTGCGTACACCCAATGGAGTACTATTCAGCCATAAAAAAGAATGAGATCCTGACATTTACAACAACATGGATAGAATTAGAGGACATTATGTTACATGAAATAAGCCAGGCACAGAAAGACAAACTTCACATGTTTTCACTCATTTGTGGGAGCTAAAAATTAAAACAATTGAACTCATGGAAATAGTAGAATGATGGTTATCAGAAGCCAGGAAGGGTAGGGGGGTGGGGTGGGGGGAGTGGGGGTGGTTAATGGGTACAAAAATATAGTTGAGGCCGGGCGCGGTGGCTCACACTTGTAATCCCAGCACTTTGGGAGGCCGAGGCGGGCGGATCACGAGGTCAGGAGATCGAGGCCACGGTGAAACGCTGTCTCTACTAAAAATACAAAAAATTAGCTGGGTGCAGTGGTGGGCGCCTGTAGTCCCAGGTACTGGGAGAGGCTGAGGCAGGAGAATGGCGTGAACCCGGGAGGCGGAGCTTGCAGTGAGCCGAGATTGCGCCACTGCACTCCAGCCTGGGCGACAGAGCAAGACTGTCTCAAAAAAAAAATATATAGTTGGATAGAATAAACAAGATCTAGTATTTGATAGCATATCAGGGTGATTACAGTCAACAATAATTTATTGTCCATTTTAAAATAATTAGAGTATAATTGGATTGTTTGTAACACAAAGAAATCATAAAAGCTTGAGGGAATGGATACCCCATTTACCCTGATGGGATTATTATGCATTGTATGCCTGTGTCAAAATATCTCACATATCCATAAATAAATACACTACCATATACCCATAAAATTTTTTTAAAAAAATAAAACCATGTCTGTTTGCCACTATAAAAAAGAAAAAAAAAAAGAAATTGTCCCTGATCTCCTGACATTATCATATAAAATAGGCCAGAGCATTAGCCTGAGAAAGTAAGTACATGGAGGATGTGAAGGTACTGAACGAGCATGGAACAATGACATAACATATTGAAATGTTCACACTTTGAAGTTTTTATGTAGAATTATTAATGTAACCTGTATTATCAATGCCTATGTTTCATATGCACTTGGCCTGATTTACACAGAGAGCCTAGTACTGCTGGGCCCTGTGAGAACTGAGGGCTGAGCCTGGAAAGTCTTATCAGCTGGCCTTTCCATCTCTCCCATCTCTTGGGGGCCAAATGCTCTCTCATTTTCTGCTTTGCTCAATCTATCTGCTTCCCAATCCCTTTTCCAAATTGCTTTGCTGCATTTCCTTGTAGTTTCTGCTACTCCATGATGTTGTGTCCGTGACTTTGGTTGGCCCCACGCTGAGCCAGCCAGCCGGGCACTCTGCTTTCTCACCTCATTACTGCACTCCACCAGCTGATTAGCAACAAATCTTTATCTGCATTTTCTAATCCTTAAATGCCCAGGGGTGGAATATGCTTGGTTCAGCTCATCTTTTGTTCACTTGGTGAATTGAATTGCTTGCCTGAGGGTCGGGGGGCGATCTACTTAGCTATAATTTGTGTGGTGGGTACAGATTACCTGCCGGTCTAGGGCAGGGGGCTGTGGGTGAAGATTCTTCCGAAAGGGAGAGTAGGTGGACTTGTACTTGGATGTCTAGTGAGGCTCCATATTTTCCCAATTGCACTTGAATTTCTCAGAAATACTTGGAAAATAAGCTCTATCCTGCTGCATGTTATTTTGGTTGGGTTTTGCCCTGAAGGAAAGATTCCCTGCACATGGTCCCAAGGAATGTCAAGTACATTCTTTAGACACTCATTTAGTAGGCAGTGTTACAGAAATGCAGGACCAAAAAATGTTTAATGCCTTGATATTTGCCTCCACACTTTAACACATTTAGGTTTGCAATACCTGCACAACTGTGACAGATATTGCAAAAATAGCAATATTTTGCAATATTGCAAAATATTGCGAAGACTACTTATTAGCATGGTTTAGAAAAGTTACCTGTATCAGATGGGCTGGGAAGCTGGGATTGGATAAGCTTTAAGGTCCCTGCTGACCTGGGAATTCTGTGAACCCAAGAATGAAGCTGGAGCCCTCCAATTCTGTCTGTGGCCTGGGATGAAGAAAGCCCTTCTTTCACTTGTTGTGTGGAGATAGCTTCCTTAGCATTCATCATTGTCATCATTAATTTTGATATTGAAGTTCACCAATTCATTCACTCATTTTACAGTTTTATCCAAATGCTACATTTTCCTTCATGCAGCCCAGAAACAATGAGCACTGTCCTGCAGCACAGGGATGGTGAGCACACGTTGGGGCAGTGAGCCTGCAAGCTGTTGCAGAGCCCTGTTTAAACTGGGACCAGGGAAATGAATGCAGGTGCCCAGGGGCCCCGCTCTAAAATAATGGTACTTTTTAAAGAGTAGCAAACATATTCTTGATTCTAACTGGCTTGGGTAGCTCCTTGGCTTTTTTATGGGGAAGGTATTCTGTGATTAAGAACACTTTTTCGGCTGGGCGCGGTGGCTCATGCCTGTAACCCCAGCACTTTGGGAGGCTGAGGCGGGCAGATCACAAGGTCAATAGATCGAGACCATCCTGGCCAACGTGGTGAAACCCCATCTCTACTAAAAATACAAAACTTAGCTGGGCATGGTGGTGCACTCCTGTAGTCCCAGCTACTCAGGAGGCTGAGGCAGAATTGCTTGAACCCAGGAGGCAGAGGTTGCAGTGAGCCAAGATGGTGTCACTGCACTCCGGCCTGAACAACAGAGCAAGACTCCATCTCAAAAAAAAAAAAAAAAAAAAGAACACTTTTTCTTAACAGAAGATGTCTGTACTTTAAAGCATTGTTTTCCCAAATCTATGCTCCTCTCTCTTCCTATTGGCTCTGATGACCGTTTTTTCTAAAAGTTATATATGTACATGTATATATGTATATTCACACTCATGCCTATATACACATACATACATATATGTAGGCATATAATTAAATGGAGGGCATATATACAATATTTATATACATATACACGTGTGTGTGTGTTTGTGTGTGTGTGTGTGTGTGTGTATGCAGCCATGCATCGCTTAACAACAGGGATACATTCTGAGAAATGCATCATTAGGAGATTTTTGCCATGTGAACTTCATAGACTACTTATACAAACCTAGATGGTGTAGCCTACCACACACCTAGGCTATAGGATATGGCCTATTGCTCCTACACTACAAATCTGTACAGCATGTTGCTGTATTGAATACTGTAGGCAATTGTAACACGATGGTATTTGTGTATCTAAACACAGAAAAGGTACAGTAAAAAATACAGTGTTATAATCTTATGGGACCTCCATCATTTATGTGGTCTGTCCTTGACCAAATGTTGCTATTCCAGGCATGACTGCATACATAATTTTATTAAAAAGCAAAGTGGTCACAGAGCCAATATGACTTGCCATCCCTATGAATCCCTAGAATGTTGGAGCTGAAGACACCTCTTTGTTTCTATAAAGAGAAACATAGAGAGTGAAGATGATTTGCTCAAGGTAGAAGAACAAGTGAGTAAGAGGACTGAGGGCTAGAACTCTGGTGTCCTCTTCCCAGGCCAGTGTACTCTCACCTGCTTTTCACCCTGGCTGCCTCCCCTCTGCAGTGAGGCAGGGAGGGCTGAGTTAATAGGGAACAATTGCCACGCTCCTTCCGGGTGGGATGTGTGCAGAAGGGGGCCTGGTGAGGCCATGTCTGGGACTCTTCCTACCCTTGGGAGGAGCAGGTGATTCTGAGAGGACCAACCAGCTAACATGCCCAGGTGCCCGTGATGAGCACGCCGTGTTTTAAAGCGAGGAGAGAGGCATTTCTATCCCCTCCATATTTTCAGTGCCTGTCTCAGTGCATGGGACAAAGCAGAGTTCCAAAAACGTTTGCAGAACCAACTTTCTTGTTTAATTGACTTTCAAATGTAAATAACTGTGGGACCGGGCTTGTGTTTTAAACCATCACTTGCCATCTATCCCAGGGCAGAGATGGATGAATGAATGTTTGGAAGACAGGTTTTATATGAGGGAGAAGGAGCTAGTGTGTAATCACTGGGTTCTGGGAATAAGGGTAAAATCAGGAGTTAGAACAAGTACGGACCAGGGAGACAATAGCACCATAGACAAATATCGAGTATTTTACAATTTGCACCAAGACCATCCTGCCCCCAGGACCATGGCACCCATCAGAGAGGCCTCTCCCTATGGCCAAGCCAGCACCCTGGAGGAAATCAGACCACGTTCTTCCCTTCCTGGGTGTTTGTTCATTATCTGTTTCCCCTGTTGATAGATGTTTCCTGTCTTTTCCTTACTGGCTTTAATCTCATGGCTAGTCATTTGAGACCAATTTTTAGCCTAGCGTCCTTACCTCTTGAACAGTCACTGCTATGGTCATTGCTGCCAATCTTACCCCCCTATACCCTGGCATGATTCCTGTGGCCCTTCCCATCCTTTGACCTGTTTCTTAGTCCTAACTTCTGTCCACCCACAGTATTTATTTGATTCTTATAGTAGCCTTGTGAGAATTAAAGTAGTAGGTACTTATTTGCCCATTTTACAGATGAAGAAACTGAGCTTTCCTATTCAGTAAGTGGCCAGGTTGGAATTCGAACTCTCAGTTGTCTGACTTTAAAATTTCTGCTCTTTTAATTACATCAAATAATTGTCTTGCACCATGAGTTCTTAAATTCTATGCTCTCCATTAATGCCATAAAATGATCACTGGTGGTCTTCAACAATCCAGTCTTATTCAGGTCTATTGTTCATTCTTCCTTCCACCTTTGACATATCCTTAGCGTTCTGGCTCCATCACATCCATGGCATCTGGCCAGTTGTGCCACACTTCTGCTGTCCTGCCAGTCATTAAGGTACATCAACGATTTTGTGAAGTCTTTTATTTGCGTTTATCAACATCAGTTAGAAATTCATTAGTTTTAAGAGTTGAGCTGGCATTTTAAAATTAAATGTGGAAAAAGGGATTTGATGATACTCTGATGTCATTAAACAGGATTTAATTGGGGGTAGAATAAGTCTTGATAGGCTGGGCAAGGTGGCTCATGCCTGTAATCCCAGCACTCTGGGAGGCCGAGGCGGGTGGATCACCTGAGGTCAGGAGTTTGAGACCAGCCTGGCTAACATGGTGAAACCACATATCTACTAAAAATAATAAAAATTAGCCAGGCATGGTGGTGGGCACCTGTAATCCCAGCAACTCGGGAGGCTGAGGCAGGAGAATCACTTGAACCCAGGAGGCAGAGATTGCAGTGAGCTGAGATCGTGCCACTGCACTCCAGCCTTGGCAACAAGAGCGACACTCTATCTCAAAATAATAATAATAATAATAATAAAAAGCCTTAGTTTAGGGTGTCCACATCATTCATTAATTCTTCACTCATTCATCCAACCCATCAGAAATATTAAGCATCCACTGAAGATGGATAGTGAACAGAAATTGGGGATACCAATATCAGCAAATCCCAGTGGCTTCTTTCCAGGGTCTGAGCCCCCCAGTTCCCAGCCTAACAACACTGTCTATAATGCCTCTCACTGACGCAACTTAAAAGAACTCTGGAGAAAGGTGTAGAGGTCGTTGTCATCAAATGCATTTTGCAATCACATGTTCAGATTAACCCTCCTGCATTTAACAGATCTCCTTCTCAGTTAGCACCCCTTGTCATTTCTTGGATCTATAAACAATGGTGGCAAGCCTGGAGACATTTCTGCAAACATCAAGGGCAGATTTATACTCCAGGCTATGAGAGCAACACAGCAGCTTGATCCTAATTTCCAGAGTACTGAAAGCTCATCTTTAGGCAACATTTCTTATTGGTCAATCCTGCCAAGTTTCAAGAAGGTAAGGGAGGAACAAAAGATAGCCCAAAAAAGAGCCAGAAAGTTGGAACTGTTTCTGGAGGGTTATTTAACCTGGAGCAGCATGACTTGAGGAGAGTTAATACCTACCTTTTTACCCGTGGAAGGAAGAAGTAGGAAACTAGCACCCGCAGAGTATGTATCATGTGCCACGCATTTCTGCTCCAGCTTCTCCTGCTAATCCCTATTATATCCCAGTGCAACTGATATTATTGCTAGACTTTCACACATGAGGAAACTGAGGCTTGGAGAGGGCAGGTGACTAGCTCCAATGGCTCAGTCTCTTGGCAGCAGTGTTAGCTTTGGGTCCGATTGGGTCAGCACCTGAACTCATGCCCTGTGCTCCACCACAGTGAGGGTTATCCTCTGCCGATGGTAGTTGGATCTTGTTCCATTCTTCACTAGCACTGAGATACAGAAGAAGAAAAGGTAAATTTTGCAAACTGAAGACTTTTACATTTAAACTGAGAGTTCAGCTGAGGAGAAGAAATCCAGGAAACTTACTGATCAAGAGCTTAGGGAGGAGACAGACCTAAGTTCAAATCTTGGCTCTGCCAACACTTTTCTGTTTATTACTTATATGGCCTTACAGGAGTTTTGAATCTCATTTTTCTCATCTATAAAATAGGATTGGGGTATTAAATATTATAAGTATAAATTGCAAGCCATCCCTAACATATAAGACAGGCCCCCGTATTAGCAGGTATTATTGATATTAGGGTCTTTACTACATTTGGGCTCTGTGATGGATTTTCTCATCTTAGGCATATACTTTTGGGCCAATCTTGGAGTGACGATGCACTTGGCATGTTCACATGCTGAGTAACTCAGCTTCCTTAAAGAGCCCCTGCAGTTGAAAACCAGTCATTGGAATAATTCTGCTGCAAAGGACTCTGATCCTTTTCCCTCTGGCTTTCGGATCTCAGAGCCGGGGCTATAGAAGATGGTCTAGGAGTTCAGGCCATGTGTTCCTCCACTCTCTCCTTCAGAAAAAAATAGCAGAGATCTGCAGATGCACGTGCATCTCCTTGTGATTCCAGTTGGTGAAAAGCATGATGCAGAAGATAATGCAGAAAAAGCTTCCCTGTGCCATGCCATGCAGAAATGGGATCATGCAGGCAGGGATCATGAATGCTGACACCTGTCAGTGAACTACCCCACAGATTCCAGGTCTGATCCAGCCACACACAGAAAAGAGAAGAGCCAGAATTTCTCAGCTGCAGCAAGAGGTTCCGCCTAAGAGCACAAGTTCCCTAAAGCGTCCCTGTTAGAGACCCCATGACAGCTGGAGCTGCAAGACTGTCCCAGGCAATGACTTCGTTGATAGAAAAAAAGGAAAAGCATTTAAGTTTGAATGAAAACCAGGACACCTCAGAATTTGAGGGGTTCCACATGTGCTTTTCTCGAGGATCCCAGTATATTAAAATATTTGCAAATTCAAAGTTGTAATAATTTGGTATTTTTAAAACATTTATGTGGAATAAATGCACGCTCAGTTTCAACAACACTCAGAATTGCAATGATGTATTCTCATGTGGAGATTAAGTCAAAACCCTGAACTTAAGGGTGCTTTGGACATATTGCCCTGTCCTGCTGTAGGATTGGCCGACATCACGATCTTACTAATGCCGTAGGACTCCTGGCCCTTTATTAGCCTTAACTGTGGTTCGAGAGAAGTTCTAAGGCGTGGGGGCTCATGGTCAGGGTGAGGTTTTCTAGGAGTCCAGCCCAAAACTCCAATCACTGGGACTTGGCTGGAATGAAACGAGAACAGCAAAATCTGACTTCCCAAATCTCAAAGTTGGCCTTCAGGACCCCCTCATCCTTGGACCAGATCCCTCCCGATTCACACCTCCCACCCCCACCACCCTGACAGCAGCTGGAGTCTGTGCAGCCAATTCCCCCACACTCCTCCTGAAGCTCTCCGGACTCTGCCCCAGTGGGCTCAGGGCTTTCGATGAGATTTGATTTTCCCGATGGAGGTGAAGTGGCCTTTGAGGCCCCGTGGGAGGGGGCGGTAGTGGGGAGGCGGGCAGCTCGGCCGGGACTGCTGACTGTGTGAATGTGGCGGGCTCATTGTTCCTCAGCTTTATTCTTCAGGCCTCGATGGGGCTGATTTAGAAATCCTAATCAGGGAGCTCTCAGGGCTTCCCGGGTGTGACACAACTTGAGCGGCTCTGGGGGATTCTTTGTTCTCTGATGACAGCTGACTTGGTCGCCAGTGGGAACAGTTTGAGCATAACTCGACACTGCATGTGCTGGCAGCTGCGGCCTTAACTCTTTGTTACCCACTCCTGAGTTCCCTCCACTTGCCCGATCCTTCCTCAGAATGACCACTCTTAAAAGTACCTCTCTATGGATGGATGAGGAGGGCGGTCAATGCTGAATAGGAAAGGGGCACATTATGTCCCACAGCAGGGACATTCTTGGAAAATCAAGAGTGTCCCCACCCCCATGCAATTCCACTTTGCCAGCAGTAAAGGCTGCCAAAAGATGACCATTCACCGTCCACCCAGGTGTTCGGGTAAACTTTTTTTCGGCCTGGCAGAAGCGACAGGAGACAGAGGGACAGGGATTTTCAATGCTCACGCTCTGGGGCTTCTTCTGATGTAAAACAGAGCCAAGCAGGTCAGGATGTCTGCTGAGAAGGCTTCAGAGCAATAGCAGAAGGGGATTGGATTTGGAGCTGGGTGATCCTGCACTGGACTACAGCGTCTCCATTTGACCAAACCCTGGCCAAGTTGTTTCCATCGCTCTAGGCCTGTGCACATTCATCTGTCAAAAGGGAGATGGTTATAATTACAGTGCGCCCGCACGGGATTGCTGAGGATCAAATGAGATAGTGCATGTGAAGGTCTGTCATAGGCGTTACTAAATGACTGCTGCTGTGGCTCTGATGCCATAAACTCTCTCCAAACAGAAGATGCTACTGCTCAGGAGACAGAGAAGAGGTGAAAGCTGCAAATGTCTTTGAAATGAAATTGTTATGTAATTTCTCTCTCGGGTTCTGAGCTAGGAGGGCAGCCACAAGAAGTTTGTTAGAAAGTGATGTTTGGTATCAGATTGCTTATTAATTTGACAAACTTTGAGTACCAGCAATAAGCTAGGTTCTGAGGCTAACAAAGATAATTAAGACATAGACCTGGCTTCAGGGAGCTGTGACAATAAAAGTGGGTGCATAGTTAGGATCCTTGGTAGCAAATACAGAAACTGGAAATTCATGCATGATCAGGTTCCTCTTTCCGGCCCTGCTTCCGCTTCTCTGTGTTTATTGGCTCCATCATTCCGTCTCATAGGAGGTTCTTATAAAGCATGGTGGACAATGGAGATTGAAACCATTCCTGAGTTTGGCATTGCATAGAATTCCTGTTAAGGGGCCGGGCATGGTGGCTTACGCCTATAATCCCAGCACCTTGGGAGGCCAAGGTGGGTGGATCACTTGAGGTCAGGAGTTCGAGATCAGCCTGGCCAACATGGTGAAACCTCATCTCTACTAAAAATACATAAATTTGCTGGGTGTGGTGGTGGGCACCTGTAATCCCAGATACTCAGGAGGCTGAGGCAGGAGAATCGCTTGAACTCAGGAGACGGAGGTTGCAGTGAGCCAAGATTGCGCCATTGTGCTCCAGCCTGGGTGAGAAGAGTGAAACTCAATTAAAAAAAAAAAATTCCTGGTAAGGAAACTCATTGACCTAACCATGGTCAAATGCCCACTCAGAACTGAGCAATTCTGGCCATGGGGCAGGTTCATGTTCTAACATGGTCATCTCCTCTCAACCCCTGTGAATGGGGACAGGGTGATTTGGCCAATTTGCAAAAGAATTACTGGGGAGACAATAGTACAGGAAACCAATAGAGGAGCAAGAGCCAGATAATAAAAAGAATCTAGATGTTATCCCTAGGCCAAAGGGAACCACTGAAAAATTTAAACTGAGGAATAAAACGGCTGTGTTTATATTTTTCAACTGCAATGTTAAGAGCAAATGGATAGGAAGAGTGATTTGCGAAGTAGAGAAACCTATCAGCAGGCTATTGCAATAGTCCAAGCATGAAATTGTGAGGGTCTAAAGTGAGGTAATGAACAACAGGGATGGCCAGAAGGTGACAAATACAAGACATATTGAGGAGGTGGAACCAATATAACCATTAACTAGATGCTGGAAGAAAAAGTGAAATATTAAAGGCGATCTTCAAGTTTCCATTCAGAAAGCAAGTTTTTAGATACAGATTATAGCAGTTGTCCTGGACTGCTTGGGTCTGATAAATTGGTGGGTCAGTGAAATCCCCAGATATTTTCATATCCATTTTTAAATCAATCTATCATCTATCTATCTATCTATCTATCTATCTATCTATCTATCTATCTCTCTATCATCATCTATATAATCTATGTATCAATCTATCCATCCACCCACCCTATTATCTATCTATCTATCTATCTATCTATCTATCTATCTATCTATCTATCTATCTATCTATCTATCTATCTATCATATGAGGGGATTGGTTTGGTCCCTTGGAGAGCAATGAGGAAACAAGGATAGGTAGCAAACAGAATGGTGACCATTCCCTAGCTTGGTCCCAGATGCAAACCTGATTCTCTATAGAAAAAGCAGCTGCAAGCAGAAGTTCAAAGTCAGAAATGAGGTATATCTAGGTGACATTATGAGACCCAGGGTGGGGGTATGGAGAATTTGCTCCATTGTTTTGAGGCTATAGAAGTGACAATAGCCCAATGAGGACTAAGGGACATCCTTTGGCATCTCCAAGTTCTCCTCTTTCTGCACCCACTAAGCAGCCTTCCAGAGAGCACCACCAGCAGCAGCAGCAGGAGTGAGGCCTCAGCTCTAGGGTACTACATTGGGTGCAGTCATAGAGTAAAGCATTGCTGGCTTCTATACTTAAATTCCAGCATTATCCAGAGTAACTTTGCTTTCTTCCACATTAAGATTTCAATGGGAACAAAGGGTTCCATTGAAATAGTATCCTATATGAACACACACTTCTCAAAAGAAGACATTTATGCAGCCAACAGACACATGAAAAAATGCTCATCATCACTGGCCATCAGAGAAATGCAAATCAAAACCACAATGAGATACCATCTCTCACCAGTTAGAAGGGCGATCATTAAAAAGTCAGGAAACAACAGGTGCTAGAGAGGATGTGGAGAAATAGGGATGCTTTTACACTGTTGGTGGGACTGTAAACTAGTTCATCCATTGTGGAAGACAGGGTGGTGATTCCTCAAGGATCTACAACTAGAAATACCATTTGACCCAGCCATCCCATTACTGGGCATATATCCAAAGGATTATAAATCATGCTGCTGTAAAGACACATGCACACATATGTTTATTGCGGCACTATTCACAATAGCAAAGACTTGGAACCAACCCAAATGTCCATCAATGATAGACTGGATTAAGAAAATGTGGCATATATACACCATGGAATACTATGCAGCCATAAAAAATGATGAGTTCGTGTCCTTTGTAGGGACATGGATGAAGCTGGAAACCATCATTCTGAGCAAACTATCACAAGGACAGAAAACCAAACACCACATGTTCTCACTCATAGGTGGGAATTGAATAATGAGAACACTTGGACACAGGGTGGGGAACACCACACCCTGGGGCCTGTCATGGGATGGGGGGAGGAGGGAGTGATAGCATTAGGAGATCTACCTAATGTAAATGACGTGTTAACGGGTGCAGCACACCAACATGGCACATGTATACATATGTAACAAACCTGCAGGTTGTGCACATGTACCCTAGAACTTAAAGTATATATAAAAAAAAAAAAATAAAGAAATAGTATCCTATTTTCTTATGGTGGAGGAAAAATTGGAATTCAGGACATCAACTTAGAAGCAATTGATACTGTTTAAGGGAGAAGTTAATGAGGGCCTAAAGTAGGTGGTGGCAGTAGACATGGCAAGGTGGGAGCTTTATGAAAGACAACAAAGAGGTGGGCTCTTAAGGGCTTGCAAGTTGCATGAGGGGGCCAAATGAACAGTGAGGAGTAATGATGATTTCTAATTTGGAGCCTTGGCAAAGGAAAATGGCATTTCTGTTAACAAAATTAGAGGAGTCAGCAAGACGACATGGATTAGTTTGGAATTCAATGAGTCTAAGACACATACAGATCTTTATCTGAGGAGGAAAAAAATAATAAGACATATATGTATTAGATCCTGGAACAGGTAAGGCCAAGATACTAGAGGTAGTCTCTTATCATGACATCTTTTGAGGTATCTGTGAGCATAACGATTATAGGGCCAGGGCAAATGATAACTGCTATTGGATAATATGTTTGGGACTAGAACTGGAGACTTCCCGCTTTGGGGAAAAATGTTTAGGACTAGACGGATTAGTGTTATTTCCAGTGACGGCTCCACCTAGCATCTGTCTATTCATCCATCCATCTACCCACCCATTCATTTATCCACCTATCATCAACCCATTCATCCATCTATCCAACCAATAAAATAACCATTATTTATTGAGCACCTCATATTTTCTTGACTCTGCACTTTTAGAGAGCCAAAGAACAAAGTACAACTTAATTTCTGGATTAGGGGAATATAGCCAATAAATCATGAAATCTTCAAAAGGAACATTTGGCATCAACTTGTCAGTACTTTTGCTCGTATAACAGGTCAGAATAACTAGGAAGTCTTTTTGCAGACCAATCATCTAGTTAATGCTTTGTCTTAGCTAAATGGCAAATAGGTTAATTCCAATAAAATGTCTAAAAGTCTTCTTAGCAATTAGTATTGGGATTATTTACATTTAAAATATTCATTTGAAATTTAATTTCCTTACCATTTTCTGTTTTGATCACATGGCCACCCTTGACATCTGTCTTTCACAGTGGTCTACACTTTATGCTCAGAGAATGCAAATTCATTTTAATACCAGTTTTAGCCACATATAAAGATGAATCTGTCTTCCAGAGTGTATATAATACATTGCTGTTTTCTCTGACATTTCCCCCCATGCTTCAACAAGAACCACTAAGAGTTGATTGTACTTCAATACCTTGGACAATATAAGCTTGGCAGGACAGTTTTGTGGACTCCTCAGCCTATAATTCTCCAAAGAGGAGATTTCATTTTTCATCTCAGTCTCCAGGGCTCCAAAACTTACTTTTGTTAATCATTAAGAGCAAAATTGTCAAACGGATGACAATTTGGGTAAGTATACTGGTAAAGATCTTTAATTACTTAAAAAATTGAAACCATTTACTAGGACTTGTTTTTTTAAAAATAAGTAAACAAAAAGATAGCCTACCTCAAACTGGCTTAAACAATGCAGGGGGTTCATTGACTTACTCTACTGGAAGGATAATGAGTAATGTGGAATTCAGGGTTGGTGTGCTCCAAACAGATCAATGAAGTCATTAAGGACCTGTTTTACTTTATTTTTGCTTTGTGTACATTGGTACCATCTTTATCTTCAGGCCAGTTTTCTTTAGAGTGGCAACATGGCTAACGCTCTGCGTTTATTACCGTCAAACCACTCCTAGAGTGAGAAGGTTGGTTCGGTAGCTCTCTCTGACAAAGTTAGAGACTTACTTCCTCAGAAACCCTCGAAAATCTTCCCTCAGGAGTCAGATAAGGAAATGCCATATGTTGATTGGCACAGACTTTACTTATTGCAAACCAATCATTATGGCAGGAGGACAAGAATCCAATCTCTGATTGGTTCAACCTTGCATCTGGGTGGGGTTAATCTCCATTTAATCTCATGACTACTACACAATTGAGGAACGATAGAAGGATTGCTGGGGCTTCAACTCTAATTTCTACTATAGTAAGGCTTTAAAATTTTTCAGTATTAAATCATCCAGCATGAGTGCCTTCTATAAGCAATGAGCCCTGCTAGGTTTTTGGCAATTGACTGCAAAAATCATTATCTTGACCTTTATGGTTACTAAAATAACAAAGCACTGATCTGAAAGCTTAGAGTGACAGGCTGTCCTGTAGCTTTTGTGGGGTGTTTGTGGAGACTGGCTTGTTATAAGACTCATGGCAGGTATCTAGAATTTGAACAATGCAAATGACTGAGTTCCAAGGCACCTAAGTAGGAACATGTTATTTGCATTAAAAATAGGAGTGATTGAGAAGTTTCTTTCCTCCCTTCCTTCCATGTGTGTGTCTGATCACAGTTGTTTGGGGAAAATTATGTCCACTAGACCTGTTGGGCTGTGGTACAACTCCAGTTAATATTTGACCATTGGCTTCCTGTTGCCCAGAAGACTATTAGTGAGGAATAAACCACAATATAAGTTGTCTCCCTTTTTCTCTTTCCAACATTTGGGTCTCTGCCCTTTTAAAGAGATGCCTTTCTGCCTATACATTTGGAGGATATGTCCACTGCTTGTCCCAAAGGGAGCAAGTGGGAAAAAATCGTTTGATGGTAGTTGGGCCTTGTCTACTTTTCTTTTCTTTTCTTTTCTTTCTTTCTTTTTTTTTTTTTTTTGAGATGGAGTCTTGCACTGTCACCCAGGCTGGAGTGCAGTGGCGCAATCTCGGCTCACTACAGGCTCTGCCTCCTGGTCTCCTGGTTCACACCATTCTCCTGCCTCAGCCTCCCGAGTAGCTGGGACTACAGGCGCCCGCCACCACGCCCGGCTAATTTTTTGTATTTTTAGTAGAGATGGGGTTTCACCATGTTAGCCAGGATGGTCTTGATCTCCTGACCTCATGATCCACCTGCCTCGGTCCC
Organism: Hylobates moloch; assembly: GCF_009828535.3. Classification (NCBI taxonomy): domain Eukaryota; kingdom Metazoa; phylum Chordata; class Mammalia; order Primates; family Hylobatidae; genus Hylobates; species Hylobates moloch. The sequence continues at coordinate 16,603,106 of NW_026652290.1, read as the reverse complement.
CCAAAGTGTTGGGATTACAGGCGTGAGCCACCGCATGCCCGGCCCTTGTCTACTTTTCAAAGTGGTTGAAGGAGAAGGTGCAGGTGACTGAGTCTCCCAATCATTCTGCCTGGTTTCATGGCTGCTTGAGCATATACATAGCTGTCCATCTTAGAGGTTATCCAGGATTGCAGGCGAGGCAGATGAGAAAATTAGGAATGGAAATTGAAAAGAAAAGAACTTTGGTGTGTGGAATCAACATGTATCAGATTGATGCAACTCCAAGTAGAGAGAAGGGAGGCCTCTTGTCCCAAGGACAAAACTGGTCTGTTTGCAACTTTAACCCCAGTTCCCCATCTCACATCCTTTCCCCTTCGGAACTTGGATGGATTGAAGAATCTTGTTGGCATATCGATTCTCTGAGCACCTGTGTCCACCAGACTGTCCTTTATGGCTATTTCCTTATCTCCTGGCTTTGGTTGGCTGGTGTCTCTGTGGTAATGGAGAGTGGGGAGGGGACATGGTAGCATTTCAATCCATTTGTCATACCAGTTGCCACTTTTTTTTTTGGAGATGAGTCTTGCATTCTCTCTCTGTTGCCCAGGCTGGAGTGTAGTGGCACAATCTTGGCTCAATGCAACCTCCACCTCCCAAGTTCAAGTGATCCTCGTGCCTCAGCCTCCCAAGTAGCTGGGATTACAGACATGCACCACCATCCCTGGCTAACTTTTGTATTTTTAGTAGAGACGGGGTTTCGCCATGTTAGCCAGGCTGGTCTCAAACTCCTGACCTCAGGTGATCCACTTGCCTTGACCTCCCAAAGTGCTGGGATTACAGGTGTGAGCCACCCCACCTGGCCAATTGCCACTGTTTTGTGCCACCTAGTGTGTACTCTCAATTGTGTCCTGGAGAAGGAGAAGCAGAGCAGAGGGATTCAGCTGAAGGGCTGCCCCCGCCCTCTGAAACTGGGGGTGGGGACATATCACCAATGGAACTGGACAGCCAAGGCATCTCCAGCCAAGGCACGGAGATGGTAATAGAAAGCCCACCTCTCCTGGGAGAATAATTATTCTGTAATTCAGATTTTATGTTTTAGGAGGGAGCGTGGCATTTGTATCAGCCCAAAGGCCTTTACTTTATTCTTGAATTAAGAGGCAAGTAATTCAGATATAACCATCCCATAATATACTCTAAGATGTGATCTTTCTTATTCTGGGTTGGAATTTTACTTAAAAACCGTTAGGGCTACCACTGTGCCCCTGCCTTAAACAGAGCATGAGTGTGCTCCTTGTTTTGTTTTGGGCCCCATCCGTATGCTGTGCATTCATTTCCATCATTCACAAAATCACTGGCCTCCCACCCCCCAATGTCAGGCTTAAACAGGTCAAGCCGGGACTTGAGTGGAAACATTCATTGCTGGCCAGGCCTGTGAATGCCACTGGTTGGGGTCTGGTGAACCCTTAGTTTTGCTCTACTCCTACCTTTGCCCTTTGCAAAGGCTCAGACAAAGTTCCTCCCAGACTCATGAAACGCTTGATGAAACCCTCTCTTTCATTCCATGAGGAACTCACCAGCATGGCCCAATTGAATGGCTCCTTCATATTTGCACTATTTGGCCTCTGCATCCTTTACATCACCCTTCCTCTAGAACTTCTTCTCTTCGGCTTCTGTCGCAAGGAATGCTGTGTTCTCCTCCGTCTCTGCTGGTACTTTTTGGATCATCATTCTTGGTTTTTTGTTTCCTCCCACTCTTTAAAAGGTGGTATTGGCCCCTCTTTTCATATTGTTCTTCCATGTCATCTGCTTCTACAGCTGTAACTGAATTCTCTCTCTCTCTCTCTCTATATATATATATATATAAATATATATATGTGTGTGTATATATATATATATATATATATATTTTTTTTTCCACAGCTCCAAACAGCCATTTAATGTAACTGTGAATTCTGAAGTGGAATCTCAAACCTTGCCTTGAACCCAGATCCCTCTCCTAAGCAACCAGCTCTGAAAGACAGCTGTCTGGATGGGTACAAACTATTGAAAAAGAAATTTGAGTTTCTCTTAAAATTTCCACCTGCAATTTTCTCTGGCTTTGATGGCATCTTTATTCTTCTGGTTGCTCAGACTCCAAATCTTTGTATCATCTTTAATGACCCCCTGTATGACATAACTCTCATCTTCCTCCTCCTCCTCTTTTTATTTTTATTTATTTATTTTTTTGACATGGAGTCTCGCTCTGTCACCCATGCTGGAGTGCAGTGGTGCAATCTCAGCTCCCTGCAACCTCCAACTCCTGGGTTCAAGCGACTCTCCTGCCTCAGCCTCCCGAGTAGCTGGGACTACAGGCACGTGCCACCACGCCCGGCTAAGTTTTTGTATTTTTAGTAGAGACGGGGTTTCACCATGTTAGACAGGATGGTGTCCATCTCCTGACCTCGTGATCCACCCGCTCACGCCTGTAATCCTAGCACTTTGGGAGGCTGAGGCAGGTGGATCACCTGAGGTCAGGAGTTCAAGACCAACCTGGCCAAAATGGCGAAACCCCGTCTCTACTAAAAATACAAAAATTAGCCGGGCATGGTGGCAGGTGCCTATAATCCCAGTTACTCGGGAGGCTAAGGCAGGAGAATCACTTGAACCTGGGGGGTGGAGGTGGCAGTGAGTGAGCCGAAATCATGCATTACACTCCAGCCTGGACAAGAGTGAAATTCTGTCAAAAAAAAAAAGGCACATCCTTTGGTGAAATACGTTGAAAACTGCATTAGTCAATTTTTACACTGCTGATAAAGACATACCTGAGACTGGGTAATTTATAAAGAAAAAGAGGTTTAATGGACTCACAGTTCCATGTGGCTGGGTAGGCTTCACAATCATGGTGGAAGGTGAAAGGCACATATTACATGGTGGCAGACAAGAGAGAAATGAGAATCAGGTGAAAGGGGTTTCCTCTTATAAAACCATCAGACCTCGTGAGACTTATTTACTCCCACCAGAACAGTATGAGGGAAACCACCCTTGTGATTCAATTACCTCCCATTGGGTCCCTCCCACAACATGTGGGAATTATGGGAGCTACAATTCAAGATGAGATTTTGGTGGGGACACAGCCAAACCATATAAAAAACCTTCATGGTGTGTTTGGACCAAGTTATTCCACTTCCAGGAATTTATCTTAAGGAAATGATCAAACATCTGCACAAAGATATGTGCAGAAGAAGATTCATTACAGCATTATTTGCAGTGACTAAAAAATGAAAACAGTATCAGTGTCCAATAATATCAATACAATGGAATACTGGGCAACCATTCAAAAACAATACACACTTATTTCCTGACATGGAAAGATATTTCCAGCATTTTTCTATGTTCTAAGGGAAAAGGAAATTATGGAGTAATATATATGATGCTTGCATATAGTATTTGTATATGTAAAGGAATAAAACTACTCTAGAAGGAGATGAGAGAGATAATAAGGCAGCTCTGAAGTCTCCATGGAGTTACCAGACAGGCTGGCTCAGGACATGGTGTTTTCTTCATGAATTCTAGAGTTAAGCATGCTTTGGAATTGCTGGAAGGAAGAGGAAGTGCTATAATACATATACATATCTATGTATATCTCTCTCTACATAGATATATTTAAACAATTTCTTCCATAACTGTGGACTAACAACATAAAGGAATGAATAGTTAAACTTACAACGTGCTGCCGGGCGCGGTGGCTCATGCATGTAATCCCAGCACTTTGGGAGGCTGAGACAGGCGGATTACCTGAGGATAGGAGTTCAAGACCAGCCTGACCAACGTGAAGAAACCCTGTCTCTACTAAAAATACAAAATTAGTGGGGCGTGGTGGTGCATGCCTGTAATCCCAGCTACTCAGGAGGCTGAGGCAGGAGAATCGCTTGAACCCGGGAGGCGGAGGTTGTGGTGAGCCGAGATCACACCATTGCACTCCAGCCTGTGCAACAAGAGCGAAACTCTGTCTAAGAAAAAAAAAAATTTGCAATGTGCTGAGGCAAAGCAATTTATTTATTTGTTTTGAGACAGGGTCTTGCTTTGTTGCCCAGGCTGAATACAGTGGCACAATCATGGCTCACTGCAGCCTCAACTTTCTGGGCTCAAGCAATCTCCTACCGTAGCCTCCCAAATAGCTGGGATTACAGGGGTACACTACACACCCTGCTAATTGTATTTTTTGTGGAGATGAGGTTTCACCATGTTGCCTTGACTGGTCTCAAAATCCTGGGCTCAAGCGATCCACCTGCCTTGGCTTCCCAAAGTGTACGATTACAGGTGTGAATCGCAGAGCTCGGCTGCAAAGCAATTTAAAAAAATTCTTAAAAGAAGACCAGGCACGGTGGCTCATGCTTGTAATCCCAGCACTTTGGGAGGCCGAGGCGGGTGGATCACTTGAGGCTCAGAGTTCGAGACTAGCCTGGTCAACATGGTGAAACCCTGTCTCCACTAAAAATACAAAAAATTAGCCGGGCGTGGTGGTGGGCACCTGTAATCCCAGCTACCCAGGAGGCTGAGTCAGGAGAATCGCTTGAACCTGGGAGGCAGAAGTTGTGGTGAGCTGAGATTGCGCCATTGCATTCCAGCCTGGGCAACAAGAGGGAAACTCCATCTCTCACACACACACACACACACACACACACACACACACACAAAATCTTAAAAGAAAACATCCTCCACTGTTTTGCCCCTTGCCTTTGTTGACCTCATCTTTGTGCCTAGAAGGCTTCATGTCCCCATGTTAGTAAAGCATTATCCATTCCCAAGTACAGTTAAATTCCCTCTGCAGGGGAGGATCAAAGGATCTGGAGCTGGAGGTTCTAGGTTTGTATCCTCCTTCTGCCCTTTACTAAACTGAGTCTCCATCTCTGTAAAAGAGGAAGGGGTCATAATGCCTTATTCACAGGCAAGGCATGAGGACTGAACAATGTTTGTAAGAAGCATTTTAAGAACTGCAGAGTGTCACACAGCAGTCAGGGAGTGTGATTCATGATTATTATGAAGGCCCTGGGGTTTAACTCTGTGGACCGAATTGCCACACGAGCAGCTGGCGCGGCTTCAGCCTCAGCCTTGAGCCAGTGTGGATACAACCCAAGCTTCACATTGGTTGGAGCCCTGGTCCCGACAAATAGGCTGTGTGGGTGAAAGGGGGTATGATTCCTCCCCACATGTCCCCAGCATTTCCTGTTCCTTCCAGTGTTTCCAAAGCGATGCTTAACTCTAGAAGTCATGGAGAAAACGCTGTGTCCTGTCTGAGCCAGCCTGTCTGGTCGCTGCATGGAGACTTCAGATTTTCCTGTTATCTCTTTTCTCTTCCAGTCCTGTATTCAGGATCTGAGGAGTTGAGTGGTCCCCAGGAGCTGGAGGCCCTCAATGCTACCCACTGCATGGACGGTAAAGAGGCCTCCGTTTCCCATCATAGCCCTGGCTGGAGAACAGGCTGGCGGCACTGTGTGTGTGTGGGGGGGGTGTCTCTCTGTGCGCGTGTGTGTGTGAACTAGTTTAAAGTCTTCTCTGCACACACATAAGATGATTGGGCCTACTGCATGCTTTTTAAAGTGAGTCAGGACTCCAAACCACCTACTCAGGTCCAGAACAGTTTGAGTGGGAAGGAGAAGAAGTATGAGTGGGAAGTTTGAGTGGGAAGGAGAAGAAGTATGAGTGGGAAGTTTGAGTGGGAAGAAGAAGTAAGGGGGGACCAGAGGGTGATGCCAGTCTCTGACGAGATCACCATGACGTGGGGCATGGAAAATAGGAGCAGTCTTATTTATCCTGGTCTATGCATTTGCCTATGGGAGAAGGGGTGGACTCCAGATGATCTGCAGGGACTCTCAGAGGTGAACTGCCATCCAGAAGAAGGACTTGGAGGGATAAGGAGGTACAAAAGCCCGAGACCATTTGTCTTGGCCTGGTTGGAAGCTGCTTGGCCAGCCTGACTGAACCTGTCAACAGCTAGAAAGTGAGGTCAGCTGGGCTAGAGGCATCGTTAGCTATCACCACAGCTTGCATCTCAACCTCTTGAATCATCCATGATGAAACTCTTTATCAGCCTGGGAGGAGGCAGCCCCAGGGAATAAGACTCCTGAATAAGGCTTGATTTTGAGCAAGGCTACATCCGGAAGGACTGGCCAGGATGAGTTAGCCCCAATCCACACTCCAAGATAACCAAACAAGTTGACTTGCTGAAGGAAGTTATTTAGTATTCTCCATCTGGGATCAGGGGAATGCCAATCTTCTCCTAAATCTGGGCTGACTTAACCCTCAAGGTCCCAGGCAGCGGATTTTCCAGGCTTCATCATCTTTCCCTCTGAACCTCAGCTCCCACTCTCTGGAGGGATTCCAAAAAAACCACCAGCTAAGGATCGGGCATGGAAACAGTTTTACTTCTGGAGAAAGATTAGGGCTTATGATGTGACAGGGAGTGATAACACCAGGGGACGATCAGGAGTTTCGTCAGAGATGTTCTGCTAAAAAGAAACAACTGCAGTCTTGAAGCAAGACATTTGAGAGATAGGAGAGAAAGAGAGAACGTCTTGTACCTCCCCCGACCCCCGGGCCTCTAAATGCTTCAAGGCTGCTCCAAATTGCATTGGGGAGAGGCTGGCTTCGGGAGCTGTCTTCTGAATGACATGGAGGTCCTGCCCGCCTGAAATGGTAATCCTGGGGTTAGAATCAGGAGGGAGGCTGGAATTTTTAGTACAGCCTTGAAAGAAAATATCAGCCCACCCCGCCCCACCCCTGGGATGGGAATAGGGTAGGAGGCTAGCAAAATAAATAAAATCTGCTGTCTGTCCTGACCAGGCATAAATTGTTACTTGATCGGCAAAGGAAAAAATGAGCCAGATATTCTTCCTGGGCTTGTTTTCCATCTTCTCATCCTCTCGTCCCTTATCAATGTGTTTCTAGAAGAGTCCCAAAGGGAGCAATTGCATGAGAGTTACAAGAAAGTCAGTCCTGGAAAATAAAGTGTGGAGCTGAGAGGGGCTGAGCAGAGAAGATGGGGGGTCTTGCAACACCCTCAGGGCAGCATTCCCACACTGGGAGACCCCTTGTTGGCTGACAACATCAGAGTGAGGACTGGCTGTTTGTATTCAGTGCCAAGATTTCCCCAAAACCACCTGGGGAACACACCACCAACTGAAAGGAGGAGAAAAGTGCACTGCACAACACCTCCATTGACCATGTGTGTTAATGCTTCAAAAGGAAATTCAGTTATCATGAAACTAACCAGTTTGGGCTGGGCGTGGTGGCTCACACCTGTTATCCCAGCACTTTGGGAGGCTGAGGCAGGTGGATCACGAGGTCAAGAGATTGAGACCATCCTGGCCAACATGGTGAAACCCTGTCTCTACTAAAAATACAAAAATTAGCTGGGTGTGGTGGCGCATGCCTGTAATCCCAGCTACTCAGGAGGCTAAGGCAGGAGAATTGCTTGAACCTGGGAGGCAGAGGTTGCAGTGAGCCGAGATCGTGCCACTGCACTCCAGCCTGGCGACAGAGCAAGACTCCGTCTAAAAAAAAAAGAAAGAAAGTAACCCAGTTTGCAGTTCTGGGGAAATTTGAATTATCCTCCTTTGAGCTTTAAGACTGCTGTTCTTTTAAATTTTTTCTATTTTGACTTCACTAGGAATCAAGGGGGATGATTGAAGCTAGTCCCTTCACCAAGCTCTTCAACCCTGTTGCTGCCACAAGCCATCCAAGGTGATGGCTGGCTTGGGTGTTTTTATGAGTATTGATAATTTCATTAGAAAGTGATTTCATAGGCCTGGCACAGTGGATCACACCGGTAATCCCAGCACTTTGGGAGGCCAAAGTGGGGGAATCACTTGATCCCAGGAGTTCAAGACCAGCCTAGGGAATATAGCGAGACCCCGTCTCTACAAAAAATTAGCGAGGCATGGTGGTGTGCACCTGTGGTCCCAGCTCCTTGGGAGGCTGGAAGGCTGAGGTGGGAGGCCTGCCTGAGCCCAGAAGGTCCAAGTTGCAGTGAGCTATGATTGCATCACTGCACTCCAGGCTGGGTGACAGAGTGAGACCTGCATTAAAAAAAAAAAAAAGAAGAAAGTGAGATTGTTATGCTCTCAGGCCAATGATAAGAGCCAGGCAAGTCACCTGAAAGGTGCATTCATTCATTTCAGTGGTTGCCATAGTGCTGCCAGACATCTAGGCAAACGAAACTGTGGTGTGTTGGGACCACGCTGGGTGAGCTATTGAGATGGGTAATCTTTGCTTGGGCTCTGGGGGCACAAAGTGACCAGAGGAGTATGAAATGGGAAGTACTTGACTCCTTCCACATAAAGACAAGTTGGGTGCTCCTTAGAGCATGGCCGCTGGAGATGTCTCTTAAATTGTCTCAGTACAATTTGCCTGAACTTATTAGACAAGATGTGGACTGAGACACGGGTGGCCAGCCCTGGGAATGAGTTAGCTGTGAAGGTTCAGAAAAGTCAGCTTTGTAATCTGGGTGCTGCCTAAACTTCCTGTGTTTTCTTTGTCTTCCTTTTGGTTTTCTCTTCCTAGTCTCTCCCACACTTAAATTCCAGTCTCTCATATGGGCTAAGGGAAGCCAAGAGAGAGAGAGCTGGCCACACTTGGGCCAGAGCTCTGAAGGACAAACAATAATTCACTCCCAGACTGACATAACTGTGGATGTGAGAGTCAGAGGGAGAGATGGGGGAGGGGAAAGCAGAAACTCAGGTGCCATGTTGACATTGCCAGGTCAAACCCCATCTCCCCACCTGGAGAATCAGCTTCCAGTTTTAAAGCCTTGGGGACTTTGTGTTTTGTTTGAATAAGGGAAGCTGTTTCCCTTACATCCTTTCAAAAATAAATAAATACAAGACTGTCATATCATTTTACAGATGCTGCTACCAACAAACAAAGGGTCAGAGCTCTGGCCAATTTCTACAAACCAGAAGATCAGAAGGCAAGGAGTGCAATGCAAGGGAGGATTTTAGAGACTGAGAAAGCCAGTTAGCTGGTTTATCTATGTTTCATGTTACTCCCACCACTGCTGCTAGTAACGAGAGCATGCCTCCATTACTACCACCCTCATCACCATCATCATTACTATCACTATCACCACCGTCATCATCACCACCACCATCAACACCACCATCACCATGAACACTACCACCAGCATCATCACTACCACCATCACCATCACTACTACTGCCACCATCATCACTACCACCGTCATCACCACCACCACCATCACTACCATTGCCACCACTGTGAACACCATCACCACCACCCCCACCATCACTACCATCATGATCACCATCAACACCACCATCACCATCACCACTACCACTACCACCACCACTACCATCACCACCACCACCATCATCACCACCACCATCATCACCACCACCAACACCAACACCTCCATCATCACTACCACCATCATCACCACCACCAACACCACCATCACCATGAACACTACCACCACCATCATCACCACCACCATCACCACCACCACCACTATCACTACTATCATGATCACCATCATCATCAACACCACCACCACTACTATAATGATCACCATCATCACCATCATCAACACCACCATCACCATGAACACTACCACCACCATCATCACTATCACCACCCATCACCATTACCACTACCACCATCACTACCACCACCTCCACTATCACTACCATCACCACCACCACTATCACCATGCCACCACCACTTCCACTTTTGGTCCCACTCCCTCTACCACAATTACTACCTCCAAGTAGCTCTCAGGAACACAAAAGTTAGGGTCAGCTGACCTTAACCAAAACAATGCATGCCAGATTGTTGAATCAGATGGGGGCCACTGAGCCTACAGATGCATTATTCTAGCTGATGGGACTGAAAAAAATATCTTATAAAGGTAACCCTAAAACTACTGGACAATAGCAGCAACTTGATGTGAAATTTCCAGTCTCAGAGCCGGAAGACCTAGGTTCTTGTATTTGCTCTGCCATCTGCCAACTGAGTGACCTCAAGCAAGTCACTTCTCTTTGGGGACTCAGTGTCTAACCTATAAAATCAGGATCATCAAAACCTATGGTCTTACAGAGTTTAAAGAAGAAAACACATGATAACACTTATCACATTATCAGACTGATAAAAGTTGCTAAAAATCCTTCCCTTCATCCCTCCCTCCCTCCTTCCCTCTCTCTTCTCCTCTCTTTGTTCTTCCCATTTTCCCTCTTATCATTACTCCTAGATCTGAGATCCTCTTCTGTCCCCAACCTCAATTCAAACTCCAATAGACAGTCATCAATATAGGACACTAATAAACCTTTATAACTACTCCTCTAGTTCCTAACATCCTATTCGCAATGTGCGTTTTCCCTAAAGAGGAGAAAAGCTAGCCCCAGTACCCAGGCACCCAACATGTGAAGGACGGATGAGGAGCATGGCAGGGGAGTGGAGAGGGGAGGTCCAGCTCCTCCGGAGAATGAGGTCAGGCCCTGTGCGAGGGCTAATTAAAAGGTCAGGCTTCATTTCTTGTGTCTTCCAGGAGAGCTCACAGGGTGAGCAGGCGGGGGAAGGCCAGGCTTCCTGAAAATGCCTGCCAACTTTGTATTGCAGCTGCTTGCTGGAGAGCTGGCTCAGGAGAGCTGTTTGCTTTGGCCAGATGCGCTACACGGAAACAGTAGTAGGACAATGTTGGGGGAGTGGCAGGGACTAAGGCAGAGGGGGCCCTGTGCATTTTCAACAGAGAGAAAAGTTTTCTTTGCAGGCGGTGTTGCGCCTCAGGCTGCCTCAAGGAGCCAGCTGTGACTTGGGTTCAAGAGCCTGGCCAATAGGGATGTCAGATGATGGGGCCGTGTGTGACGGGAAGAGCATCTGCGCCTGTTCGTGAAGAAGCGGGTTGTGTGCCTCATGGAAATCAAGCGAGAGTCTAAGGAGAGTCAGACTTTGGCTTATTCTTGCCTGTCTCCCTTTGGGTTGAATTCTCATGGGATGATAAAGAGTTTGCAGCTAACGGGCATGTGTGCTGTCAATCCAAAGAGGAGATGACCTTAAGCTGGGTGGGGGACAGGAGCAATGTGGTCAGGACATGGTACCAGTAGATGTGGCAGATCCAGCAGGGGCTTCCAGGTGTCACTATTACCAGTCTTAACCTTTTTTTTTTTTTTTCTTTTTGCAATAATAAAATAAGATTTCTTGAGCACTACGTGCCATTCCAAGTGTTAAGTGCTTTACATACATAACCTCATTCAATCTTTAAAAAATAAATTTAGAGATGACAACCCTACAGCTCAAGAGGTTCAGATAGGTACATCACACAGCCAATACAAGTAACAGATAAAATGTGGACCAAGATCTGTCTGCCTATGAGCCTGGGTTCTTAGTAGCCTTGTGATGCTGGACCAGGAAGTGATAACTCCTTCCCACCAAGTTTTACAACTTACCCTAAGGACCACCCATGGATGAGACTGATAAAAGGTTAAGGATTTCATGGATGATAATATAAAGGGGAGAAGCTGAAATGAAACCAACTGTAATCCTAGCACTTTGGGAGGCCAAGGCAAGATGATTGCTTGAGGCCACAAGTTCAAGATTACCCTGGGTAACATAGCAAGACCCTATTTCTCCAAAAAAAAAAAAATATATATATATATATATATATATGGTGGTACACGTTCACCCCAGCTACCCTTTAAAAAAAAATTAGAGGCAGGGTCTTGCTATATTGCCCAGACGGGAGTGCAATGGTGTAATCATAGTTCACTGCAGCCTCAAACTCCTGTCCTCAAACAATCCTCCCGCCTCGGCCTCCTGAGTAGCTAGGATCACAGGCATATGCCGCTGTGCCTGGTGATCTCCCTTTCGTGACTCTGGGGAAAGGTAGATGATCCTTCAGCATTTTGCAGAAGTGGAGTCTCTGAGAACCAACCTTGATCTGCAAGAATAATTTGATTTCTTTCTACAGTGCTAGGACTGGACAGAAGAGAAGGCTGAGCAGGCTGACAGATGAAGACAACCTCATGCCTAGGAGAATTGCAAGGGCGGACTTGAATCTCACGCTTCGGTCTCCTGAGCAACTCTGAAAGGCAAGTGTCTTCCGCACGAGCTACGTCGACTGGGGAAACCCCAATCGAGTTTCCAGGGTCCACCATGGCACCCGCTCCTTCCTCCAACAGAAGACATCTGATTGTTCCTGGTCCCTTGGTCCCATACCTTGTTGTGCTCTGGTGGGGAATAGATACCTAGTAAGGATTTTTCTACGTATTTTGCTCTCTCAGAATTCAAAACATCTGGGATGGGAAGCAGCAGTGCTTGACTGCTGGGGTTGTCTGGGGTCCTCAGAACTAGTGAAGAGGGAGTTGGAGGAAGAATCAGCTACTCCATCATTTAAGGAGAACCCCAACTGGGTCTGTATCCTCTTAACTTCCGGTCACCTCAGTGGGTCCCTCTTGCCTGCTCAGCCACCAGTCGGTCGCTGCAGAAGAGCTGACCACCCCCACCCATCCTTTGTCCGGGGAGGAAATTTGGACTTGAAGGCTTTAGCCCAGAGCCTGACCCCAGCCTGCTGCTGCTCCGCTGTAATCTCCTCCCCCTCCTTCCTCCTGTCTGACTTTCTCCATGTCTCAAAGAGCAGGTTTCAAAAATAAGAAGCTAACACACCCTTGGCAAGTGCTGGGAAGAGGGAAATGTGTTTGACACATGCTCACCCAGAGTGCATGGAGGGCTCCCAGCAGGATACAATTAATGATCAAGGGGGAGGAGGGGATTGCAACAATATGTTTTTTTTTTCCCTCCCCATATCCCTAGTTCCTGGAGTTTGGCAACATTTCATGGTGGAGAGAAAAGCATCCCAAGGATGTGTACATAAATAGCTGGTGCACATCGGTCTCAGGTGTAAACAGAAGGAAGTCCAAGGTATGTTGCTCATCCTATAGTACAAATGCAAGGATTTGCAGGAAAACTGGGGTGTAAACTGGAAACCAGCTAGCTAAAGGGCATTAGGAAGTTTTCCCCCAAGTTTAATCTTTTGAGCCTTCAGGCTAATTTTGAAAAAAAAAAAAAAAGAAAAAAGAAAAAAATTAGAGAAGTGAAGCAGGATAATTAAAGTTATTAAAAACTGTTTATAGTTAGGCTAAGAAATCCACAGGAACCTGAACTTCATAGGGGGTCAGCATCAAAAATGGGAACAGAACTTTGTGTTCCACATCTTTAGAAGGCCAGTTTGGTTCCTGGGCATTTTAAGACTAGAGAGCCAAAAACCTCCCTCCTAATGAGAAAATTTTATTTTAGAATGGTTGAATCTCAGAGTTTTCTTACACAACGAGGTAATGATGCAATGGATCTCCCTCCTCCCACGAGGAGGAGGCCTGTGTAGCCTACTAGATGCCGAAGAGGCTGCATGTGATAGAAACACTCCAGGAATCCCCAGTTCCTTTCCTCCCAGATGCCCCAGGAAAGAAAAATAAGGAAATAAAAGAAAATTCAAGTAGATTATAAAAAGTTTAAGGGAAATCAGATTTAGAATAATTGGAGTAACTGGGCTGGGCGCGGTGGCTCACACCTGTAATTCCAGCGCTTTGGGAGGCCGAGGCAGGCAGATCACGAGGTCAAGAGATCGAGACCATCCTGGCCAACATGGTGAAACCCCGTCTGTACTAAAAAATACAAAAATTAGCTGGGCTTGGTGGCACGTGCCTGTAGTCCCAGCTTCTCGGGAGGCTGAGGCAGGAGAATCGCTTGAACTAGGGAGGCAGAGGTTGCAGTGAGCCGAGATTGTGCCACTGCACTCCAGCCTGGTGACAGAGCAAGACTTCATCTCAAAAATAAACAAACAAACAAACAAACAAAAATTATTGGAGTAACTGTGTGTATAAACCAGTTGGAAAAAGTGTTAGGAAAGTCTGTTTTTCCAGGGATGCCTTAGTTTGGGGTAATAACAATACTCAATGCCTATCTAACCCCAGTAGGCCCCTGTGTGATGCCCTTTGTGATTCTGGACTATCTTTCAAGGATAAGTAGGGCAGACTTTAAAATCCCAATCTCATAAAGAAAATAAAGCAAACAAACTAAACCCCTAGAGAGTTCAAATGACTTGAGTAAGTTGCACAGCTTTCAAGGGTTAGGGTTAGGACCCCATACCCCTATTTTGGCTTTGCTTGTTTGTTTTACTCCCGTCCACATTTCTTTCCCCTTTAGCATGGTGCACAGGGGTGTAGGGAGATAACCTGGATGATTTTATAAGATTGAGTGGTTGGCATGTAGAGGAAATCAAGCCAGGAAGGTCTTAGGGCCCATCCTCTCTCTTTCCAACCCCTCCTCCTGCCTTTTCTCAGGACAGCATTTTCCAGGACTTTCAGGGCACCAGGTACTCAGCTGTAGAAATCAGAAGCGTACGCTCTTTGCATATATTGAGGAAACTGGGGAGAAAGAAGCAGAGATGTCAGACACTGATGACCCATCCCCTTTCATGAGCATCTGCAGGTTTGCCTGCTCTGCTCTTGGGTGATTGTTACCCATCGTATGCTCCATGATCTTGCTTGACACAATGCAGAAACTAAGTTAGGTGATCTGGGTGTGAACTCAAGAGAGCTTGGGCCAAGGCAACTTCCTCCAAGCCGAAAACCATAGGACATTTCAAAGACCAACGTTGGGAGTGCCAACTATGGGTGGAAAGGCCCTTTTGGAAGTGCCTTGTGTTGAGCCTGACATCAAAAGTTGGAAAGTGACTTTTGACCAGTGCCAACGACTGAGTCTCTGTGCTTGTGTCTTACACAGGGAGGAGGTACAACTGGGCTGGACATTGAGAGACGTTTGTAAGTGTAGGACTTTTAATGGGCCCATCCCTGCTTCCTGGCTAGCAGGGGGATGGTGGTGGGGCTGATGGAAGAATTCTACATTCCTTTTGCCCATCCCTTCTCCTGCCCAATCTAGTCTGTCTCTTCCCTTTCCCCATGTGACAGTCACTGTCACAGAAAAGCTTTCAACAAATATTAGTACAACCTGAATTTGGCTGCAATCCATCTTGTTTCCAGTGCCATCTCAGGGTTTGCTGAGGCCAGTCCTTTGGTGCCTGGCACCCTGCAGAGATTTATAGAATTCCAGAACAGGGAGCAACCTTACAATTCTTATTGTCCACCTCCCCTCTTGGGAGAGAGCTCCCAGCCCTACACCCGCCTCCTCTATCCTGCACTGGCTCTCCACCATAGCTTGTGTGCTTTTCACCTCGGCCAGTATATAAAGAGCGATTTTAGGTGTCCCGAGCTGCTAAACAGCGGAGGGGGAACAAAACTACCGTGGGGGTGACAAATCCCCAACCTTAATCTTGGTCTTTGAAGTAAGGGCCACTTGAATACAACGTGCGGTTTATGCAAATCCCATGCAAATCAGGGCAACTGGATTAACTGGGGGGAAAAAAATCCCATGGTCTTTCTGAGCCTTCCCAGCACTCAGTGTTGGTCTCAGAAAGGATGAGGTTTTGTTTTGTTTTGTTTTTTTTAAGTGCTGTTTTCTGTTTTCGAAAGGTTTCTGCACTGGTAGCCTCAGCCAGTAGAGAGTCAATCTCCCAACTTGGCTCTTCCATGCACCAGGGCCTGTGTGTGAACAGGGAGGTTTGTTTTAAGCTCTGTCAACAGGGGCCTGTTGGAAGTGACCACACCTTAGCCAGGCTTGCCAAGATCCCTGTAGGGGGTGAGCATGGAGAAGTGGCTGGCAGTGGCCAGGGGATAGGGAGGGTCCAGTTGAGGGACATTTGCTCAGCTAAGAGATCAGTGTGTCTCCCCATCACCAGGACAGTTGAAGATCCTTCTTTTGGGTGGGAACCCTGTGTTTGTAAGATCCTGAATATCCTATTTGAAAACACAGCCCGTTGCCATTTGACATCCTTGGAGACTCCAGCTCAGCCACTCAGCTTGCATATTTATGCAAAACAAAATGCAAATGAGCCCACTGAGCCCTTTGTCTATATCCTGCCAAGCTGGGAACCTGAGTCTCCTTACAGACTCCTTCTCCATGCCTTTATCCTCTCCAGAAAACTTTCCTAATTAGGACATTAGTCTCTGAAACTTTGCTAGTACAGTGAAATTCAACTCAATAAATAAGCTTTCTGAACTCCTACTAAGCACAAAGTATTATGTTAGGTTTCTAGCGAAGAAGAAAAGACATTAAAGTTATTGACCTTGACGAGCTCACGATGTCTTTCATGAGATCTCCAGTTCTTGTTAGTCTCTCATTTTAATTATTCATTCAACAAATGCATATTGAACACCTACTATGGGCCAGTCCATGTACTTGGCACTGGGATGCACTGAGCAAGTAGGAGAAGGTTCTTGCACTTATGAGTTTCCATCCCAATGGAGAAGAAAGACAAAAAGAGGTAGTGACCCATAAAAGAACAAGATAATTACAGATTGTGATAATGGCTAGGATAAAATAAACAGGGTGACATTTTATTATGACAGAAATGCATTATGGCCTGGTTTGATGTCTTTATAACAGTTACATCTATTTTTTAAGTGAATTAAAAGCAGCCACAGGAAAGGCAAAGGGTAGAAGGCGTTTTTGCTTATCACCTGCATCTTTGTTTGCTTTCATTAGAATAATGATGTTCCATTAGTCAATGAATTCCATAAATATTTATTGAGTGCCTCCTTGAGACAGGAGTGTTCTGGACACTGGGAATTCATTCATAAACAGAACAGACCAAAGTGCCTATTCTCACGAGCTCATCCTGCAGACCCTATGCTAGTCTATGAGACGTGTTTGTGTGAGGTGGGAGGATGGAGTGTCATGAGGTGGGGCAGTAATAGCGGCTGTAGAGTGACAGGAAGGTGGTGAAGGTGGCACTACAATAAAGTGCAGCCCAGGTGCCAAGGGCAGCAGGAGGAAAGGATCAATGAACAGGTTCGAGGGGCTGGTGTGAAGTCAGTGAAGGAGACATGGAATGAGGCGAGCCTGTCAAGGTAAACAGGGGAAGAGGATGGGCCAACGGAAGGTGTTTAGAATTGATCATAAATGTGGTGGGAAATGTTGGTGGATTTTGAATAAGGAAGTGGTCTGGTTAGATTATGGTTTATAACAGGTCACTTGGTGGTGGCTGAGCAGTGATGAGACAGGAGAACAAAAGAAGCTGGAAATATGGAAGATTGTTGTAGTAATTTGGGCAAAAGGTAGTGTTGGTATTAATTAGAGGGGCAATGGGAAAGACTGAATGGGACAAATGCAGCTGTCTTTTGGAGGTAGCGCTCACCTGACCAGTTGATGGATTGGATTTGTGTGTGGCAAAAACAGAAGAGTCAAGAACGACCCCTAGGTTTTTGTCTTGAGTGACCAGGTGAATAGCAATGCTGCTGTATTCTTTGTGTAAGGCTGGGAGGAGTGGTTTGAAGGGAATGAAGGGTTGTGTTGAAGACATCTGAAGGTTGAGATGCCTCTTGGACATCCAGTTGAGGGTACTGAGAAGGGAAATAATGTAAGTCTGGAGCTTAGAGCCCAGTTAGTTTACAGCCAGCATCTTAACCCTTCTTCTGACCTATTTCCAAGACTTCATAAAGACACTGGGTGAAGTGAAGCAAGTCTTTGCAGTTCATGGGAGGGAATGGAAGGGGCTACTCCTGAGGGTTAGGGACCATGTGCATCCTTTACACTTTCCTGGGGCAGGAACAGGGCATGGCATCCTCAAAGCCTGTTCATTGCCAGTGGTCCTGACCTTCCATGGATTGCCAGGCTTGTGTCAAAGAGGTGACTTCCTGGAGACAGAGTGGGGGAATTGTCCTTCTAATCTGAGGGAGGGTTCGGAACCCCAGGTGTTCTTTCCTGAGAGTGCCTGAAATGAGGCCAATGAAGAAGAAAGCAGCCTTGTTTTTCAGGCCATAGCAGCTCTTGGCATTGCAGGTGAAGAAACTAAAGTCTGCAGAGGAGACATGGTTGACCAAGTCTGCACTGTTCAATTTAAATGCAGAGCTGGGCCTTGAACCATGGGTCTCATTTGCTTCTCACATTCCTTTATATAGGGCTTTGCAGTTGGTACCAGCATGGATGAACTGGCCACAGGTGTGATGTAAGAGAGGGGCAGGCTCCCTGATAGCCACCTTTTGCATCTTGACAGTCTCATAAGAAGACTGTTAAAGATGAGTTAACATTATCTGAGTGTTATCTAGATATGAATTAATATCATCATTATCTGAGTGCAGGAGCACTCAGATAACCCATCTTTCACGGCTTTGCGTGTTGCCTGTGTTGACGATTCTATTTATCAGCTCACCTGTGAACAACTTCTGAACACAAAAAAATCAGACAATTAGAAAACAAAGAGAAACAAAAGGAATACACTGCTGTTGTGGTGACAATAAAGTGTTTTCATTTGCAGAGGTTTTCATTTGTAAGGCTAGATCTGTTGGTGAGTAGGTCATGAATGTTTGTGCTGGTTCTCTGTGGACACCCCCACTACCACCCATAACAAATCTCATTGTGTGTATTAGGAGACATCTTTAGATATAAAACTTAGAAACTTGAGTTTTCTGGGTAAGAGCTGGTTATGCATCAATTAAAAGAGACTAAATACTAAATAATTTTAGTAAACACGTGCAATGAAACTTGATTGGTTCCTAGTGAGGTTGCCTAGGACAGACTTAGGGGAGATGTTTCTCGGACTTTCAGGGCTAACACTGGGACATGTCCGGGCATAACGGGACAGTTGTCATCTTACTTCCAGTTCAGAGGAAAAAACAGAAACAAAAATGAAAACAAACAGCTCTAAAAGACATTTTTAATACAACTGGGGGCTTTTAATGTGGGCTAGGTAGCAGATGATGATGGCAACCACTGTGACTTTCTTAGGGGCATCAGTGGTAGGTGGTTACCCAGGGGATCACTAATATTCTGGACATTTGAGAGGTGAAGTATCCTGCAGTCTGCAACTTATCATCAAATGGTTCAGGAATACAACACAACACAACACAGCAATCCAAAATCACACGTGCACATATGATGATAAATAAAATATGACAAAAAAATTAATAATTACTAGGGGCTAACTATACGGATGGTTCCTATACTATTCTTTCAATTTTTTTCTGCTATTTTGAAAATGTTTATAGCCAAAAGTTGAGAAAATGCTTTTGAGTGGAAAGGCCACTACTGCCTTCTTCTTAAGGATAACATTTTTTGTAGAAACTAAGATTTGGTAATTCAGCTCTTTGTCACAACTCTGTTGTGAAGGTTGCTAGATGCTACGAGAATGCAGTTATTACAGTTATTAATTTTTATATTTTAGTAAGTTTTTTTTTTTAGTAAGCAAAGACCTGTTGAGGTTACTAATCAGAAGTGGGGGAAACTTAAGACAAACCTCCACCCAATAAAGAAAATAAAGCAGGCTGGGTGTGGTGGCTCACGCCTGTAATCCCAGCACTTTGGGAGGCCAAGGCGGGCAGATCACCTGAGGTCGGGAGTTCAAGACCAGCCTGGCCAACATGGTGAAACCCCGTCTCTACTAAAAATACAAAATTCGCAGGGCATGGTGGCGAATGCCTGTAATCCCAGCTACTCAGGAGGCTGAGGCATGAGAATCGCTTGAACCTGGGAGGCGGAGGTTGTGGTGAGCTGAGATCGTGGCATTGTACTCCAGCCTGGGCAATGAGCGAAACTCCATCTCAAAAAAAAGAAAAAAAAAAAAGGAAGATGGGAGGGATTAGATTCTGGGAACAACTTCTAAATAGGAGGACAGACTTTCAGGGTTTATGCAGTCGGCAGAGAGACCCAACACAACTCAAATTTCTCTTCGTGCTTCTTCCACATGGACAGTGATGGGCGAAATCAGAGAGAGAAAGGAGCTAAAGTGTAAGGAAATGAAGCCATCAGTGAAGGTGGTGGGATAGGGGCCTGAGTAAACACAGGAATGATCCCCTTCCTTGAAGGAACTAAAGAAAGTATTATAAGACCTTTAAAACAATTGCAATGGCATTTTCATACCTCCATGGAAACTTAAACAAAAATGCTAGCTAAAACATTTAATTAAGCAGACTTGAATCTCAAGGTAACCAGAGAAGTGTTTGACTCTCTAGACAGACTTGCAGAGAAATCTCCTTACCAAGTTCAGGCCCAAAGGTGAGGTCAGTAGGAGGGGGGCCAGGGATGAAATGTTAGTAGGAAAATTTTCAAATCGTATCTATTTGGGTGTTTCTTTAAAATGATATGCTTAATCCTTTTATTGTCCTTGCTGTTGATTAAAAGTTTGATTTGAATTAAAAAAATAAAAGGTGAAAACATGTCATTTGGGACTTATTTTCAGATTAAAACCAGGATAGCCAATCAATAAATCTTGAAATGATTTTCTCAGACTGTGAACAATGTAAACAAGACATCGCTGCTCTCCTGCTTCTGTAATTTTGCAGTGTAGACAACCTCAGAGAGGGATAATGTGAATTTTGTTAAGAACTAGTTCAAGATCAGACAGACATGTGAGGGAATCCCCTCTATTTGCTCACTGCTTGTGTAATCTGAAACCAGCTACTTAAACCCCTCTAAATTTCAGTTTCCTCATCTGTAAAATGAGGTAAGATAATAGTACATTCTTCTTAGAGTTTGGGAAGCTTAAAAGCGTCCATGCAGATAAGTAGCATGATATCCAAAATATAGTTCGCCTTCAGTAAGTATCTATTATTATGTCACTTGCTGCTAATAAAATAGAAATAGGTCTGACGAACCATATTAAACTTGCTTCCTTGTACATATCTCCCTGCCCCAGGATGATCTCATCACAACAGAAAAGTGAACTAAACCCAGAAAAACTTACTTTGAGGACCACACTTCTACAAGACTTCTTTAGAAACATGCAGCATTCTGGGACTATGACCTTGGTTAAATAGTTGGCTCTTAACACATGGTACTTTTTTTTTTTTTTTTTTTTTTAATGAAACCACATGCTCTCATTTAGAAGGACTTGAAAATGTCCACGGTCTTGGAATTTGGGGTTAAGTCCTGGGAATGAGGGGAATGAGAAGGCAGGACTGAAATGAAGGGAGTGCAGGATGAGAAAAACAGAGAAGTAATATTCTTCCCCTGCTCAGGAATACCTGGCCCCAAGCACTCACTATGGAGGGCAGGTGAGCAAAGAAGGCTCCGGGACACTTTATGGAGCATAATAACCATTGCAGCTGTGCAAGCAGAGATCAAAGATCAAATCAAATTTCAAGCTGCAGGGACCTCAATCCGATCACCTGCAGAGGTCAGGGAAAGGAATTTTTCTTCCCTGAAGAGCCCCAAGATTGGCTGAATTCCCAACAGGGGGTTTGGCACTGCCTTGAAGGATCACATTACTGGCTACTGCCCAGAAGCAAGGGGACACGGCCTTGGGGTTGATGGGACTGGTGGGGCCATTGCTATTGTTCCCCCGCAGAGTGTCTGCTAAACCAAATGGGAGAAACTCAGAGAAAGCTCAGGGCCTGGTATCCAGGGGCTCCAGCTTGGTCATTGATCAAAAGCCTCCTTTTGGATGTCCACTCAAGGTAGGTACCTTGAATGCTAACTGTTGAGGCTTTTGTTGGCGTTGGGTTGGTTTCTATTGTATCCTCCTTTGAAAGGAAGCATATAGTTGATGAGCCCAGGCCGAGATGGGACTTCTGCCAGAGGGAGGATGGGCAGTTGACTTGCAGGGCCATCTGCACTGTTTGCACATCCACCCCATTTTTCCCCCCGTGCCAACCCCAACACACACACAAAAGAAAGTAGCTGAAGCTGGGAAGCTCAGGCCTGTGCCCAGCTTTGTGGATACTTTCTCAGTATGCTCTGCTGGAGACAATTCCATCTGGTCAACACGAACACCCTGGCATCTCTGCACAGTTGGAGAGAAGCAGGTGGCCTCCAGCCTGAGCTCTGAAAAGCTCCATGGAACTATCTGAACTTGGATCTTCAACTTAAGCCGCCTCTCTTTCCTTGCCTCTCCCCACTCCCATTTGATGACATTACACAAGTGGGGGGGGGGGGGATTTAGGAGGATTTATTGCAGTGGTGGGAAGATTTAATTAGATGATAAAGGGAGAAGAAAATTTAGTTCTAGAAAGATTCAGTAGATTGTTTTTAAATATCCCCAAATGGTATTTCGATGGTCTTATCAGAGCATGCCCTTCAGGGTGAGAAGGCAGTGTGTATAAAGCATGAGGAGGAGTGGCTGGTGGGTGGAATTAAATGTATTATTAAGTGAATAGGGAGAACCAAGTGACGGTGAACTTGGCCACTTGGCCTGTGGATGTCAATCAAACTAATGTGTTGGGGGAAGGGGGGAGGAAGTTTGTCACCCGTTTTAATATCAGAAATTCCTTTACGTGGGTGGTAACTGGGGAACAGCTGCAGGTAGCTGAATCACAGCCCAAATCCTTGCAAAAACGCTGGTGGGACCCCTGCCAACAACTGAGCAATGGCTTTTCAAGCTGGAATGGAGCAAGTGGGACTAAGTGAGGCGAGGTGGGGGGGACGGGGGGTGGTGCTGGGGGTGGGGAAGCAAGTTTTTAAAAAGCTGAGTTTTGAAGCCGGTGCATATTTAATAGGATTAGAACACATGAGTTAGAGGCTGAAAATTCTCAACCTGCCTCGTTAAACAGCCAGCCTGCAGGAAGGCCCGGCTCTCAGAGCAAAGGCAGAGAAGCAGGGAGGGAGGGAGGGAGGTGAAACACCTGGGCTTTCTCCAGGGGTAGCCAAGGCTAAAGGAGACAGTTTGGAAGTTCTTTTCTCTCCTGCACTCTCTGTGCGGCCTTGGAGAATCCATCCTTCCCGTTCTAGCCCCGCTTGGTCCATTAACACACCCAGTTTGTCAATAGTGCCTTCAGGTGCCATGTCCCTGTTTGCCTTGGCCCAGGCTTGTCCACCCACTGCCTTGGTCAGCCCTGGGAGGAGAAGCCTTTGCTTTTGCCTCCTCATGCGAGGTGAGTGGGCCCAGCCCCAGCCTCAAAGGTCTCTCTGGATTCTGGCTGGATGTGTCTCGGAGGCAGTTCTGAGTTTTGGGTTTTCAGGTGACAGGTGGTGCGGAAGGGTTAGGGTGGGCGGGAACATTTTTCTTCTTCTAACCGTGGATCCTTATTTGCTTTCCTGATGACTTTAGCCTGTGGGTGACAGAAGGCTGTCCTGGGCCCTGAGAATTTAGCTGAATGGCACGTGATGCTGAAAGAGAGCTGGGGTTTCCCTGGCTTCGGGCTCTTGCACTAACTCAGGGAATGACTTCAGATAGGAACTCTTACCTCCTGGGACTCCAGTTTCCTTATTTTCATCCAGAGGCCACAGGTTATTCCAGCCTTTCTTAGGACAACTTTCTGTGCCACTGAAATGAGAAACACATCCCAACAATACTACAAATATTTGGTCCAAAACACTATGCAAATCACATTGTGAGGGTCAGGGATGACAAATGTAACCGTGTTTACAAGATTGAGGACCTACTGGGCGCTTGCCGCTGTGGCCCGATGTGTGTCTAAACCTGAAACCATCAGCTTGTTCTTCACAGCCTCCTAGGTACTGTCCTTAGCAGCTGAAAGAAATGCAGCCTCCCTGAAAATAATTACTAGAAGTTGTCGAAGCTTAAGTGCATGAATAGCCTCCTTCCTTGATTTTTCATTATGCAAACTGTCCTCTTCCTGATGTTCTAAATTAGAAAGAGGAGAGTAGATTTGCTCAGAAGAACAGGAAGTGTTTCCTTGATGTTCTCTCTGCCTTTCAGGCTGGAGTGCAGTGACCCGATCTCACTGCAACCTTCGCCTCCCTGGTTCAAGCGATTCTCCTGTCTCAGCCTCCCGGGTAGCTGGGACTACAGGCACCTGCCACCACGCTCAGCTAATTTTTGTATTTTTAGTAGAGATGGGGTTTTACTATGTTGGCCAGGCTGGTCTCAAACTCCTGACCTCAAGTGATCTGCCCACCTCGGCCTCCCAAAGTGATGGTATTACAGGTGTGAGCCACCGTGCCTGGCCCTCAGTATTCTCTCTTAAAGATAGGTGGGGCTGGAGCACAGAGATCAAGAACCTAAGTTTTAGGACTGGATGGGCTTGGCTGCCACTTATTAACTGGGCCAACTTGTGAGAGGTATTGAGTCTTTCTAATCTTCAGTGTTTTCACTCTAAAAATCAGTCAAAAATAGGATTACATGCAAACGAAAACAACGCCTGCATGTAACATACGTGGTAGACAGGTACAGACTTCATGTACCTGGAACAGAGTTTAGCCAATGGTTATTATTAATCGTAACCAACACTAAATGAGCTTTTTGCACGGGTCAGGCGTGTCGGTCAGTGTGACACCCTTCATTCATTTGCTATCCTCAGTCCAGCAGCCTGCTCGGCCAGACTATCTGCCTTCTTGGTTCAGGCAACTTCCCAAGTCTTCTTTCCTGACTTGACACTCAGGACTTGGCTTAGATAAGGACCTGGCCCCTGCCTGGGGTGGTCCTGGAGGGCCCCTGTCTTTAGACAACCCAGGGGAATTGTCGAGCCCCAGAACCCGGATGCGGGGGCTTCAGGAATCCAGGGAAGCCAGGACCATTCCGACAGCTCTGGGGAGCCGTGAGTGAACAGTGTGTGTCCTGCCGGCTGTGTAAACACAGTAACCAAATACACTGATGGTTTCCAGGGCCCACCAGATGGCAACAAGTACAGTGGGTGATGCAGTTTCCGTTGCTTCTCCTCCCTTCTGATTTTCATTTGCTCCTCGTGCCTTGGGATAGGACAATGTGAGATGCCCAGGAAGCTTTGCTGTAATCCTGAATCTTTAGGCATTTGCATCTTCCTTCATGTTGTCTTTCAGGACTTTCTTTGTTCATGTGGCGTCTTCTCACTGTAGGCTGCTTGGACCCAAATCAACCAACTCCCAGTATATCTTATACCCTTTCCAATTGTCTTTCTTTCACAGCACTCACTATCTGACATCTATAATTTTAATTACTCCGGTGTTTTTTAAGTTTTTTTTTTTTTTGACAGAGTCTTGCTCTGTCACCCAGACTGGGGTGCAGTGGCACGATCTCTGCCCACTGCAACCTCTGCCTCCCAGGTTCAAGCGATTCTCATGCATCAGCTTCCTGTGTAGCCACCACACCTGGCTAATTTTTGTATTTTCAGTAGAGATGGGGTTTCACCATTTTGGCCAGGCTGGTCTTGAACTCCTGGGCTCAAGCAATCTGCCAGCTTTGGCCTCCCAAAGTCCTGGGATTACAGGCTTGAGTTACCATGCCCAGTCTGTTTTTTTTAGTTTTCTGATTCCCCTCCCCTGCACCAAAAAGCAAGTATCTAGAAGAGAAGATTTTTTTTGTCTTTTTGTACATGACTGTATCTCAGAGCCTCTAACAGGGCTATATTTTTTTGAATGCAGGGTCGTGAATGTGTTTCTCCCGGGCTAGGCTAAGCACGAATATGAGTCCTGCTGAAATATTTGCTGGAGTCTTAGGGACATAAAATAATTTATTTGCAGACTTTTCTAGGAGACTTGGGCATCCACAAGATCAAAACAGAGACCTTCACACTCAAGTTTTTAAGATAGAGAAAAGTTCCTTGATCAAATGCAAGAAACATTGAGTATGCTGGAGTCTAGCAAATTGGCTCTGTCACCCCCAAACCTCCCTGTTTGGGGCAGTCCAATGGGTAATTTATGGAGAGAGCCAATGGAGGCTAAGGATATAGTGACTCCAGCCGTTTTTAAAAATGGATGCAGAGTCTCCTGACACATTGAGTCCACCCCAAGCATCCTCTCCACCCAGCTCTTGCACTTACCAGAGACAGGAGCTGGTGCCTGGCGCTCTAGCTCCATTCTTTCTTGGAGAACAGCCTGCAGCTGCCGGCGGCTGCAACCCAGGCTCTCCGTTTAATGCTTGAATCCACTTTCCCTTTCCCAGAAGTGAAATATGCTTTTTTATATTTTATTGTACGCATATTGTTTTAATTGCTTTTTGGTGGTGAGAGTGAAGGTAACAACAGTGGCTGGTGTCCCTGGATGGTCACCAACTGTTAGTATTCCTGGCTCTGTCTCCACTCAGCATGGGCTCCTCAGAGAAAACAGAGCAAAGAAAAGGAAACTGGTCTTGGGACAGATGGAGTCATTTGATAGGAAAGCTGGGAACTGGAGAGAAGGGAGGAGAGGAGAAGTGAGGAGAAAGGAGGGGAGGAGAGGGTAGAGGGGAGAAGAGAGAGGAGAAGGCACACTGAGGTTGGGCTTGTTTGTGCGTATTGGTTTTGTTGCAGGGGTGACAGCCTGAGCTGGTCTGAGAGTTTTAATCTTCCAGCTACGCTTCCTGTCACTCCAGAGAAATAAAAGTCAAAGCTGAAAGTGATTTCCAGTCCATTTTAGGCTTCTTGCCATTTTTATTCATCGGATGTGCCCAGCAGCTCCTCTTGGTGGAGGCAGCCACTTTGCCAACGTCTCTGTCATTCGAGTTCAGGCTGCAGTTATGTAATAATATAATGAAACAGTGAAGGCCATTTCTTTTCATTGTTTTTTCCTCGCTTGGATAAAAAATTCATATCTCACTGCTCTATTTTCTTCTTCTCCTTCTCCTCCTCCTCCTCCTTCTCCTCCTTCTTCTCCTCTCTCTCTCTATGTGTATGTATATGTATGTATACACCCACACACACACACACACAGAGAATATATATATGAGATCTTATATATATGATCATATATATATTTTTTCTCATATATGAGATCTCAAGGAAGCGGCACAAAAAGCAGACAGTTGAGGAGATATTTAAGGAGACTGTTTAAACTGTCACAAATTTCATTGTATTTTATGATTTAAAAGCTAACGCGAAAGAATTTTCCAAAGCTGCAAGCTTTGAGTGTTCCCTAAACTGCTGTGGTCCCTACTCCTAGACCAAGGAAGGACACAGACAAAGACACAAACGCACATGCTATACCCTGCAGATTCTGTAACTGACTATAGAGGTGATATGCAAGGTAGGGGAAGGGATGAGGCAGGGGTGGTGGGTGGATGAGGGGCAGCTTTTCAGAGTTTGCCTGGCAGTCAAAGGGAGGAGGGTCATTTTAGGCTAGAAAATACCTCCACAAAGGTATTGAGGGTGGAAAGAACATGGTACTTTTGGGGAGCTGATAGTCATTGTATGTGGATGGCATGTTGGGGGTGAGGCCTGAGGAGGTAAATGTGGACTTGGGTTGAGGCTACAGGAGTGGCAGGGCGCCAGGCTGTGGCCCCATGGGTTTGCCACTTTAGCACATGGGGCTCATTCTGAGGGTAACTGTGAGGCATGGGAATACTTGCGATAGTCAAATAATGCAGCCAAGTTTGTGTTTCAGAAAATGAGTCTCACCAATTCAGAGGATGGACCAGAGGGTATGTGAGACTACAGTGGGGAGACTCATTTGTTCACTTACTGGTAGCAAATTTTTTTTTTTTTTTTTGTAGACAGGGTCTTGCTGTGTCACCCAGGCTGGAGTACAGTGATGCCCCAGCCATCCTCCCACCTCAGTCTCCCAAGTAGCTGGGACTACAGGTATGTGCCACAACATCCAGCTAACTTTTTGTATTTTTTGTAGAGCTTGGGTCTTATTATGTTGCCCAGGCTGGTCTTGAACTCCTGAGCTCAAGCAACCCACCCACCTTGACCCCCCAAGATGTTGGGATTACAGGTGTGAGCCACTACATCCTGCAATAGCAAATATTTATAGAAGAGAAAGCCAATGATAAATATATATAGGAACTAAATGTGTAATATACATGAACAAAATATGTGATATATATGTATCTAAATACATGATATAACTAAACATATGATAAATATATGATATATAGTTATATGTAGATATGATATATATTTATATATGAAGAAATACAAAGCCAATGATAAATATTTTATATATATGAACTAAATGCATGACATATGTGAACAAAATATGTGATATATAACTAAATATATGATATATATTTATATATAGATATGATTTATATTTAGTTACATATAAATAAAGTTTGCTAAAAGAAAACGAGGTGGGTAAGGATAAAGAGTCAAAAGGAGTCACATTTTAAATCAATTGACCAGAGAAGAGCTCTCTGAGGAGGTGGAATCGGAGCGCAGAGTTGGATGAAATGATGGATCCAGGCCTGCCAATATTTGGGGGAATTGTAATAATATTTTGGAGAAAATAAGCGTGGCCCAAATTCGATGGCAATGATGGGGAGAGATAACAGAACATTTGCAGAGGTGAAATTGAAATTTCAGTTAGCTATGGCAAGTGAGAGAAAGAAAAAGCCTCCGGGGGTGGGGGGACGATTCCTAGTTTTGTTTTTTTGTTTTTG
This sequence comes from Hylobates moloch, assembly GCF_009828535.3. Classification (NCBI taxonomy): domain Eukaryota; kingdom Metazoa; phylum Chordata; class Mammalia; order Primates; family Hylobatidae; genus Hylobates; species Hylobates moloch. The sequence goes on along the minus strand of NW_026652290.1, from coordinate 16,574,860 downwards.
CCTTGGTCATCTGGGTGGGTGGTGGTACCATGAACTAGGACAGAGAATGAAGGAGAAAGAGTATTTCTGGAGAGTGAGATAATGAATGTGTTGTCCTTCAGTGGCTAGTGGCACATCCTGGCATTTTCTTCTATTTCTGTAGGCATTGTTCTAGATCTTGGGAAGGTTTTATATAATATTCATTCTCCTTTAAGAACAGGAGGGAAGATGTCAACCCCAAACATCAAGAGTTTAGGAATTGGTCTCATATTTTACTTGGCTTGTTTTCTGTTTTCCTCCTTCCCCCTTTTTCATGTCTTTTCTTTTTGAGTCCAGCCAATGAGACCACTTACCAGACAAGGTCAAGTCTTCTTAGACCTTCAGAGAATGTGATTCAGACAATGTCTTATAACAAGACTATTTACCTTCTTGGTGCAAGGCTTCTGCTACTCAGAATCCCGCAGTCCTGCCACAAGCCTGAGTTTAAAACCAGTCTATGCATATCCTGCATTTTCAAGACTAACTGGAAAAGGTCATTGATGACAAGGGAGAAAGAGGTGACAATGAATTTTCTGAGCTGGATTCTGGAAGAAGTTTTCAAACCAAAGGTTTGTTACAGTCTAGAGATTTCTGAAAGACATTTGCAAAATTGCCAATAGGGTCAGATGTTCGAGTTTCCTCCTTTACCCGCACGTTAAGGGCTTCCAGTGTTCATTTAAGGGGCACTCTAGTGGCACTTGAATTGCTTACATATTTCCCCATCATTTTGCTAATTACACTGTGGCTTAGTTCACCTTCTGTGCTGTTATTGTTAAGCTGGAAAGGGTGGCTGTTGGTTAAGCTACCTTCCCATGGGGCAGGGGCTGCTACCTATGTTGGGGCTTGCAAGGATGGTTGGCTAAGCCATGGGTTGGCCTGAGTGAGCATGTGCTAACTCCTCAATGGAATGGTCCATTGCCCATCTCAGCTTCTAAACACAGATATTGTGCCATTTCCCATGTTTCCATGGCTGACTTCTGAATTGATTGCCTTTGTTTTCCAGCCATGCTGAGATTCTGGTCCAGACTGGGAACCTGGGCTCTTTCTAGCATTCTCATTGCTGACTCTCAGACTCTGAACACCCACTCTGCCTTCTTCACGAGGGGCGTGTGGTGTCAAGGAGCTATTGTGAGTGGCATAACGTGAAAGACCAGCTCTGGTTTGGGGGAAGGACTCTTAGTATGGATGGATGTAAAAAATTTTAGTTCAAACCAGAGGGGTGTGTCCCTTCTGGAAAAGGTGGGACCCATGGCTCCCCACTGTCCTCAGGCTGAATACCAAAATCCTTGTGATGGCCTCTGGGGCCTCCTGATCCTGAGGGACCAACCTATGCATGCCTCTAGGATTCATCTTGTACCTTTCTCTGCCACGACAATGAAGCTCTACCAACTTTAGCCCTGTTATTATTGTCCATCTCCCTGACTAGGCTGTGAGCTCCATGAGGTCAGGGATCATATTCCTCTGCTTATCTGGTTTTGCTGGTTGAATGAATGAGAGGTTGTAGATGAATGAAGGAATGAATGAATGACTTGGGGAGCTCAAAGTTGGAAAGCTACCTTAGCACTGTATTCAACAGTTCAGCCTTCCAAGCTAGGGCTCAAAGAGGCGTCCTTTTCTAATAAACTACCCATGACAGACAAGGGCCTCGAACTCTGGGGAAGGTGTTATTACTCTGAAGCCACTTGTGAATGTGGGTCTGAGTCTCAGGCTAAGACCAAACGATGCTTCCACATAAACCTGCACAGCCAAGAAGATCCAGGTTTTTAAAGCAGGGCATGCATTCTTTAGAGCACGGAGGTGAAATGTCAGGCCAATCCTTAGAAGGGAACTCCGAGAATGATTTGGCAGTTGATTTTTAAAAAATGTGACCCAAGTTTCACTTTGTAGCTTTAAAAATGAGCAAACTCAAAAAAAAAATAGTAAGCTTGCTACCACTTCTGCAAAAAGAAAAGAAAAATAAAAGCAGGTCAGATGTTAAGCCCGTATCACCTTGACAGAGTGTGTTTAATATACATAGAAGCAGAGGGAGGTTTAGGCAGCCGATTTTCTTCCGTTGGGAGGCAGATACCCTGTGCTGCCTGGGGAGAAGCTGAGTGCAGACAGGGTTGGGAAGGCAATCCTTTTGATCCCTCCAGAGACAGGGAAGACCTGGGGTTTACTGCCCTGTAAAGAACCACTTAGCAGTGCTGACTTCCTCCCAGCAACTTTCATCTTTTTATACTATTTGTCTTGCAATTCCTTAAACCTTGGAGTGGAAAGGCAAATGCTTCAAAAGATAGAATATGCTTGCTTTTGGACTGGAGAAGCAAGGAAGGGGTAGTACTTGCTGTCAGAAGAACTCAGATCAGACATGGTCTATAGGCAGTGGAGGTCAAGCATTGGAAGTCAGTTTTGTAGACTCTTCAGAAATTGCCAGAACACATGCAATGTGTTTGGCTCCCAGGATCTTCCCTTTTACCTCTGCTTCCTACTTTGAACTTTCTTTAGGTCATCATTGATATTTTTATCACTAGTCTCTACCTGCTATGTTAACCTCTAAGAACCCAGAGAGGAGTGAGGAGCGCTGATGCTTGTGGAAGCAGTGGCAGGAGGGACTGGACATCAGTTGGCCATCTGGGAATCTGTGTGATGCCTGTGGTTGTGGCATGGTGTGTTGGAGAGGATGAATGCAAGCCTGGCTGTACCCATGGCCCAGCAATATGAGTAACTCTAATTGGGGTACTTCTTCCTGGGTCTCAGGTCTTGCATCTGTGAAAGGAGACAATCGGATAGATGGGCAGAGTCATCGCTTTCAGAGTCTTTGAGATGGTTCTGTCTGTGTTGGGAGACAGTTACGTGCATAAGGCTCCTGAGAGCCGGGAGTTTGCTTTGACCCTTCCATGTCGATTGTCTCATGGAAGATCCTTTCGAAAGAAGTCACATGTCACCAGTGCAGAGGGGTGTACCAACTCAACCACCTACAGAGTTGTGTACGTGAGTGTGTGAGACACACAGAGGAACAGGGGATGGAAGACAGAGCCTCTATGACCAAAGTCCCGGTGTGCATGTTAGGTTTACATCCAGTGACTGAAAAGCACCATGCTGGGCGCAGTGGCTCACGCCTGTAATCCCAGCAGTTTGGGAGGCCAAAGTGGGTGAATCACGAGATCAGGAGATTGAGACCATCCTGGCTAACATGAAGAAACTCCATCCCTACTAAAAATACAATAAATTAGTTGGGCATGGTGGCACTCACCTGTAGTCCCAGCTACTCGGGAGGCTGAGGCAGGAGAATCACTTGAACCCAGGAGGCAGAGGTTGCAGTGAGCTGAGATCGCACCACTGCACTCCAGCCTGGTGACAGAGCGAGACTCCGTCTAAAAAAAAAAAAAAAGGAAAAGAAAAAGAAAAACACCAGATCCTAGCTTGGGAGCTTGGGTAACAGCCTAACACAGAAGATAGGAGGGGTGTATGGCCAAAGGGAGGGTCTCAGTTTGCTGAGCAATCAGAAATGTCCCTGTTTGCCCTTGTCACTGCTCCACCCCTCACCCCCGACCCTTGCGTTGTCTCTCCTGTGAAGATCCAGTGTGGAGCTTTTGAGCCTGGCCTTGATTACTGCTACCAGCTCCACGGCCACTGTGGCTTGGGCACAGCCAGAAGGCATGAATTAAGGGTTGTTACTGAAGCCAGAATGTTGCAATCAGGAGTTGGCTGTCGAGGCCATGGGTCACCAGAAAGGTCACTGCTGACTTATTTCCATGTCCCCTAGTCCTGCCAGGAGGCCCGTGGAGGCACAGAAAGCAAACACAAGGGAGGGCTCCCATCAGAAACAGCCTGTGACCTTCCCTGGCCTAGTGACTTCACAACAGTCAAATCCTCCTGCAGCTCCCTTAGGATGGTGGAGGCGAAAAGTGTGCATCCGTGTGCCTATGGGGATGTCTTTGTACTTTATGCATTTCTGCAGATGCATGCTAATCTGTGCAAAACATGCATGCATTGCGTGTGACCATGCAACACTCACGGGAAGAGAGCTTTCAGGGGATACAAAAGCCTCTAAAAGTCTTGCGTGTGGTGCCAGCGGGTTCAAAGTGACCAGCCTCTCTGGCTGTGTCTCAGTGTCCCTGGCTCTTTTGTTAGAAGGCTTGAAGGAGCCATCCTGAATAGCGTGGCTAATGTACAAGCGGATCAGTCTGCCCTCCTGTCACTCAGTGGATTTTACCAATCAATCAGTATCAGGTCTGATCAGTATGGGAAGGCGATGAAGGAGAACTGTTTTGAATACAGCCTTGAAAGGGATGGGGAGAGCAAGCAGCAGCCCGGTTTCTGTTTCTCTCTCTGTTACCGCCTCGCTGTCCCTGCTTCATGCTTGGTGACATTCTTTGGCAGCAATGTTCTGTCTTTGACTATCAGATTCCATTTGAAATGGAATGTCCCCTGCTAGTTTTATGGGCCTCTTATGGGTCTTTTGGAACTGTTGTCCTGTACTTTTAATATGCATAGTACCTCACCTATTGACTTTACATAATGGTTCCAATTTACATGTTGCTTTGCATGTGATTTGCATTACATTAGGTCAGTCCCCATTCCAATGAATATTTATCAACAGTCACATACCATGGAAGATGCTATATAATGAGAACGAGGACTAGGGATACAAAATCCTCTAACTAAATCTTTGAGGCTTTTCACCAGCAGCCTCTAGCCCTTTCCAGTCTGCTAATCCATCTCTCCACCTACTTTTCTTTGGCAATTTCTTTTTTTTTTTTTTTTTTTCTGAGATGGAGTCTCGCTCTGTCACCCAGGTTGGAGTGCAGTGGCGCGATCTCGGCTCACTGCAAGCTCCGCCTCCCAGGTTCACGCCATTCTCCTGCCTCAGCCTCTCTGAATAGCTGGGACTACAGGCGCCCGCCACCACGCCCGGCCGATTTTTTGCATTTTTAGTAGAGACGGGGTTTCACCGTGGTCTCGATCTCCTGACCTCGTGATCCGCCCACCTTGGCCTCCCAAAGTGCTGGGATTACAAGTGTAAGCCACCACGCCTGGCCTTGGCAGTTTCTTAATAAGGGTTGATCTTCTTGGGATAATCACTGGTTTGGCTTCTTAGAGTTTAGTCCAGCCTGAAATATGTACCTGAAGAGTCAGAGCATACTAAAATTGTACATGGATGTGGTTCTTTCAATGATTTCTACCAATAATGTTGTGGATTTCTTGGGCTCTTTCTTTTAGATGCATTGAGGGACAGCCACAGGTTTAACTCCATTTACATTGAAGGAAAGAAGAAACTGAGACAGAGAATTTAGGAGGAATTTACCAAGGACTATTATACCAAGTTGAAGCCCAACCTGAGGCTAGACTAGATTCAATTCAACATGTATTTTTGGGACCCTATAATATCTGAATACTGTGTTTGATGAAGAGGGACACACAAAAGAAAAGTGTTCTCTCCAGAGTTCGCAACACATCTTGCTTATGCACATGCAATCCTGAATTCATTTTGAAGTAGTTTCACTGGCTTGGATGCTCTACTGGTCACAGTGAACCTGTGTAATATTTGGCTCCTATCGCTTCAAAGATCCTCCACTAGAGTATCAGGGACCCTCTTTGAATGAGATCTTTGTAGAAGTCAGAGTGCTTTAGGTCATGCTTTAGTAATAAATACACTTGAGAATATCAATTGCGTAATTATTCAAAAAGATGGCGGTCTCTCCTCCAAGAGGTGACTCAAAGATCCTGGCTCTTTTTGTCTTCTCTGGCTCGGTCATTGTGGAGTCTTTTGCTTCTGGTCACAGGGACAGGAATATGCAAGGTATTTCAGGGGTCCAGCTGAGAAGTGGGGGGCATTGCTTCTGTCTGCATTCCAGAACTCAATCACATGACCAACACTACTGCAAGGAAGACTAGAAACTATAAATATGCACATGGGTGTGGATGAACACTAATGACCTTTGCCAGAAACACTTAGCTGTGGGCCTCAGACAAATCACCTGTTTCTCTAATCGTTACTTCCTTATCCATAAAATGGGGACAATATCCCCTTGCTTGTAGAATTCTTGTGAGGATTAAATACATATGAAGGTATCTACCAGCACAGTGCCAGGTACAGAGCAGAGGTTAAAGGAATGTTCTCCTCTCATTTTGATCTCATCCATTCTTTCTACTAATTGTTTCTGAGAGGTTGTAGGAAAAGATGGGGCAGGATGGTCTACATATGGTTTTCATTGGATAAATCAGGATGTGAGATGATTCTGTTTGTATACTTTGCTGATCTTCTCAAGGCAAATGACTAATAGCTAGCTGTTTGGAAGAAGAGGTCTTCCTAGCCCATCTCAAGCCCTTCCTGACTGTTTTGGTGGTTGTGTTTCCAAGCTCTGTTAGAAAAGATAATAGATACTGCCCATGAGCACTAGGGCACTGAAATCTAAAGCCATAGCAGTTTTCTGGGTTGTTCTTGTGAGTTGCACATAGAGAAAGGCAGATTGCATGCCCTCCAAATTATTAAGACAGAGGCTGAGAGCTGACTCAACTATACTTTGCTTACAGGATAAGCTGAAGGTGGGTGGAGGCTGTGTGTACAGATGGGCTGTCTCTCTGACTCAAGTCTCAAAGGTGTTGACACCAAGGGCACAGCTTTGGGAAATGCTCTATTTAGAAAAGCTTGGCCTATGTCCTGGGCTATGTTCTCATCACCGAGAATATGTTAGAAAAGTCAATCACATTGGAAATCTGGCCTTCGTCTCTTTGTGTCCAAACTCCCATTTAGACTGGCTGGTATGATACACTTTTTTTTTTTTGGTCTGTGACCCCTTGACAGTTTAAGCTTATTTTAAAAATAATATTTTGAATGTCCAATTTTAATAAATTGTGGAAATCAGTATGGGCTGATTGCCTAAAAGAAACAAATATTGTAGTAAGGTAAATAACTGCTTTAGAGATACTGTGGGTTTCGCTGGGTGTGATGGCTCATGCCTGTAATCCCAAACTTTGGGAGGCCGAGGCAGGCAGATCACTTGAGGTCAGGAGTTCAAGACCAGGCTGGCCAACATAATGAAACCCCATGTCTACTAAAAATAAAAAAAATCAGCTGGGTGTGGTGGCATGTGCCTGTAGTCCCAGTTACTTGGGAGGCTGAGGCAGGAGAATCGCTTGAGTCTGGGAGGCAGAGGTTACAGTGAGCTGAGATAGTGCCATTGCAGTCAAGCCTGGGTGACAGAAACTCTGCCTGAAAAAAAAGAAAAAAAACACTTTGAGTTGCAAATAGTAAAGTTCAAATAACACAGGTTTAAAATTTTAATTGCCTCACAAGGAGGTCTGGGGGTTGGTGGTACAGGGCTGTTTTGGTGCTCAGTGATGATCAACAAGTCCATGCTTCCCTCTACCTTTCTACACTTTTCTTAACTTACTACTCTTTCTAAACTTAGCTTAACTTGTTGGCTTTTCATCCTTATGGATGTAGCCTCGTGGTCACAAAACAACTTCTGCAGCTCCAGGCATCACGTCTGCATTCAAGGCAAGAATTGGAAATAAATAAATGGCCATAGCTCTATCTGTCTCTTTTATCAGGACAGCAAAAGTTAATCTTAAAATACACACTAGGAAAAGCAATTATTTCCAAGTAAAGCCAATACCACTTAACTTTAATTCTGAGTTTTTGGTTCATTTGTATTTCTGGAATCTTCCTTTTCTCCCTTACTGTCCTCATAGAGGGAACCCTAGTCCATAATTCGGGATTATATTCACCTCTTTTCCTCTGGCATATCTCTGAAAGATGGAGAAAGAGACTTCCAAGAGTAAGACAAAGAGAGATAAAGTAATATCCAGGACATAGAGAGAGGTTTTTTGATTTATTTCAATCAATGTAAACAAGTACAGTTCATATTGTTTCCCCTCACCCCACCCTGCCCAATCTTATTGATAAATTATTTTAGGGAGACAAAAAATGAAATCTTTTACAAATGTAAAAATCGGATTTTTCCTATTTGTCTAGGACTGGATCTAGTACTTGGAGAGTGGATTGTCCATACCTGCTTTAACATATGTAAATCAAAACTGACTTCAGACACCAGTTCGTTCAAACATTAGAAATAAACCAATATTAGTTCTTTCTTCTCTTCTCCCTTCTGTATTCAATGGCAATGAAAATGAAGGCCCAGGAATTTTTAGGAACTGTTCAAAGATTCCTTGGAAAGATTGCATGTAAAAACTAGATATTTCATTTCATACTACTCAAGGCACATATCCAAGGCCAAGCTTATGGCATTCATTGCTAATCAGTCACTGTCAACTTCCTCCCCCACATGGCGGACATTGCTAATCAATCACAGTCAGCTTCATGCTGATTTGTCATTTCACAATCCTTTTTTTTTTTTTTTTTTTAACGGAGTCTTGCTCTGTCACCCAGGCTGGAGTACAGTGGCGTGATCTCGGTTCACTGCAAGCTCTGCCTCCCAGGTTCACACCATTCTGCTGCCTCAGCCTCCCAAGTAGCTGGGACTACAGGCGCCTGCCACCATGCCTGGCTAATTTTTTTGTATGTTCTAGTAGAGACGGGTTTTCATTTTGTTAGCCAGGATGTTCTCAATCTCCTGACCTCGTGATCCGCCTGCCAGGGCCTTGCAAGGTGCTGGGTGGCGTAAGCCGCCATGCCCGGCCTTCACAATCCAGTTTAGTGGAGTCCTTCAGGAACCTACCACAAGCCTAACAGAGTTGATTGTTGAGATGCAATGAAACCTATTTGTCATACATGTCACAGACATCTTCTGTTGCTTTATTTGAATAGATCTAAAAACCAGAAGACTACCTTATCTGTTCAAGTAAACTCTGTTTAATTTTTTTCTAAGATGAGAAAGTTCCATGCAAACACATTCTATCCCCATATCCCAGCTTTTATGATTGTTACCCTGGACTATACACAGCTGGCCTTGGAGATGTTCCTATGGAGAGGTATCAATTTCTTCTACGCAGGGAGCTCCTCCAGAGAGGACTAGTCAGTGGGTGGGGTGGCATGCAGCTCTTATCTCATCTGAGCTTCCAGGTCTCCTTCCCACAGCTAGGAACATTTGCCAGTGGACGAGGTGTCTTGTGTAAAGGGGCCTCTCCCTGGAATGAGTGATGATAGCATATCCCTTTTCCCACTGGCCTCTAACATAGCTATAGCCTGACACCAGGGAATTGATCTCTACAAAGCTTGGCTGAAAGGACCTGAGAAATATAGATCTTTAGATTATGCAAAAAGAGTAGTGAAGAGCTGATTTGGAAGAGGAGGGACAGAAGGGTTGATATTCCATTGATGGTGAGGATAGCCAGGTAATTACAGAGTGGCTGATGTTGCTAACTATGCTCATTGACCAAAGAGCAAGTTAGAACTTGGCCCCAACTAGAAAGTATTAGCAAATGGATAACCCTGTTTGAAGCATATCTTTCTTCTAAGGCACTGTTGTGTTGTTGTTGTTTTAGTTACGTCTTCAACCTTCACTAGATGGGTTGTCGAGTCTGGCTTTAGAGGTGAGAAATGAGGAATTTGAAATTTGTACATGTTTGGCTGGGTGCCGTGGCTCATGCCTGTAATTTCAGCACTTTGGGAGGCTGAGGCAGGCGGATCACAAGGTCAGGAGATTGAGACCATCCAGGCTAACACGGTGAAACCCCGTCTCTACTAAAAATACAAAAAGTTAGCCGGGCGTGGTGGTGAGCGTCTGTAGTCCTAGCTACTTGGGAGGCTGAGGCAGGAGAATGGCGTGAACCTGGGAGGCGGAGCTTACAGTGAGCCAAGATCGCGCCACTGCACTCCAGCCTGGGAGACAGAGCGAGACTCCGTCTCAAAACAAAAAAAAAAGAAATTTGCACATGTTTGTATAACGTAATTTTCATTTGCAAATTACTGTCACTTGATAGAGACTCTGAATTCAGAATTGTGAATACACATGCAGTGCTTTTGATCTTCTCTGCCCTGAGGTGGACATTCTATAGGAGGTAAATTTATTCTTACAAATTAATATCAAAATAGTTGCTAATATTTATTGAGTTTTTACCCTTGCCAGACATTGTTTTAAGCATATTATATGGGGATATTTTATCCTTCTAACCCTTTAAGACAACTACTATTCTCAACCCTATTTTTGGATGAGAAAATAAAACCCGGAGAAGTTAAGAAGTTTCCCAGGGTCATACAGCTAAAAAGTGGCAGAACTTGGATTTGAACCCAAATAATATGGCCTGTGACACCCAACACTTTACTGTCCCTTTCACCTGTGAAATGCACTGATTATGGCTCAACATGTGTTTCTCTTGAATAAGGTGAAGTGATTTCCTCTCTAAGGAGCAGTACTAACCAGACATCAGTCTCCACCCAAGCTGGTGTTTTCTGCTTCTTTACGCAAGGAGAATACCCCAAATCCTCAAGGCATCAGACTGGCTTCTGGATCTTTCTATTTTTCTTTTCTAACTTATTTAAATGTAGCCCTTCCTAGTCTTTCTTCCACTTCCTGGTGACGTCCACTGGGCCAGCATTCCAAGGGCAGCAAAAAATTTTAGCCAGGGAGCCCCAGTTGTTGTTGTTTTTCAACTTCCTTTGATCCTATTTTGTGGTTGACTTGGCGAAAGTCCACATCTGTCACCAATGGGCTTTAAGGCCCATATCGGATTTGACTTCAACACACCCAGTTCTAAGGCATCCATTTCCTTTCAATATTGGATGAATAAATGGGGTTTCTCTTATTCCACATTCATCCTTCTTGCTTTCTGTCTCTCTCTGTTCTCCCCCTCAATAATCCTTCAGACTCAGGAAGGACCTTAGCATGTTTCTGTTGCTGTGCAGCATATGTTGTGTTCTAATCCTTCCTGTGTTTGCTGTAGGTATGGCGGCTCTCCAAGACAAATTACTGATGTTGTTGAGGAGGTCACCAGGGCATCTTTCTGATGGGGGATGGGGAGGAAGATGTCTCTGACGATACACTCTTGGGGCCGCCTCCGCCTCTTGGCCTGACTGGTGCTTGTTTGACGCTGAAGTGCTAGACCTTGAGACCCCAAGCTGTGAGCTGGCAGAAAGGGAAGGAAGAGATGAGTTTTACCTACTGGTCTTGTCATTTGATGAAGGAAAAACTTGTATGGGGCAGGCCTCAGGCAACAGATGTTGGTGGAGGATCTGCCAAGACTGGGTTGAGGCCGAGGGAGTGATGCATATGTTACTTGACACGGGAGGATTAGGGAAACCATGAGGAAGCATGCCTGGGCCCTTCACACCGTGACACCTCAGGGAAGTGAATTATGAGGACAGAGCAGCACAGTCCATGCACACACAGGGGATGATGGGCTCAGGGCAGGCAGCTTGAATGATGCCTTTGCTTTTTTCTCCCCCACCAACGGCCCCCCACTCCCCTGCTGGGACGATTGGCAGGCGTAGTATGATGTTTTGTGTGAGTTGTGAAATCAAAAGCAGAACTCATTTGATGGAAGAGCTGCCTTCAGGGTTGTCTTCCGTTGTTCCGCTCTGTTAGCCTTCCCCGCCCATCCCCACATTGATAAGGGGTTCTAATGCGATGCCCAGTCCTTTTTCCTGGATTTTGCAAATAAAGTCGTATGGAAGGTAGCCAGAGGGTCCAACCATCCGTCTTTGTTGATGGCACAAGGGGGCATCTAGGGAAATGAAAACAATTCAATGGGCTCAGGCCCTCAAAAAAAGCAGGCAACAGGGTCACTGGACATTTAAGACTGGGTTACATGAGAACCAGGTAACAAGTGGGAAGGAAATGGGTTAGATCCCACGGTTTCTTCTTTTTCCGTTTGTGTTGTGGTTCCTTGGGTCTTTGCCTTCTCATGGTGGAGCTAGAGGCAGCAGAAGATGCAAGCACTTGTCTGCCTCCCCCTATCTGTGAAATTGTGTGTGTAGGGTAGACGGTGGCGGGGAGTGGTGAGTAGAAGAAAGAAAGAGATGATGGAAGCTGGGTGTGGTGGCTCATGCCTGTAATCCCAGCACTTTGGGAGGCTGAGGCAGGCAGATCACGAGGTCAAGAGATCGAGAACATCCTGGCCACATGGTGAAACCCGTCTCTACTAAAAACACAAAAGTTAGCCAGGTGTGGTGGCGGGCGCCTGTAGTCCCAGCTACTCAGGAGGCTGAGGCAGGAGAATGGTGTGAACCCTGGAGGCGGAGCTTGCAGTGAGCCGAGATCACGCCACTGCACTCCAGCCTGGGCAACAGAATGAGACTCTGTCTCAAAAAAAAAAAAAAAAAAAAAAAGGTGATGGAAGACTGCCCTAGGAAAGACATATTTTGGTAATGAAAAGGCTTTTGGAAATGATCCCAGGATCTCAGTCTCTTTTTTGGGCTATCGCACATCTGGAGGAGGAGTAAGAACGACCCTACTGAAGTCCATGGCTGAATTCAGCGACCTCTACTAGAAAAAGAGGTCAAGGTTTATTTCCATTAAACGAAGCAAGCCTCTCAACCAAGTCTTGGTTCCCTTCTGCAATTCCAACCTGTTTGGAATTGCTAGGGATGTCATTGCAAATTGTCACAGGCTGGGTGGCTTAAATCATTTTCTCATTGTTCTGGAGGCTGAAAGTCTGAGATCAAGTAGTCCGCCATGATTGGTTTCTTTGGAGACCTCTCTCCATGGTTTGTAGATGGCTGTCTCTTTTTTTTTTTTTTTTTTTGAGATGGAGTTTCCCTCTTGTTGCCCTGCTGGAGTGCAATGGTACAATCTCGGCTCACCGCAACCTCCACCTTCTGGGTTCAAGTGATTCTCCTGCCTCAGCCTCCGAGTAGCTGGGGTTGCAGGCATGTGCCACCATGCCTGGCTAATTTTGTATTTTTAGTTTCTTCCTGTTGGTCAGGCTGATCTCGAACTCCCGACCTCAGGTGATCACCCTGCTTTGGCCTCCCAAAGTGCTGGGATTACAGTCATGAGACACTGTGCTTGGCCATGTAGATGGGTGTCTTTGCCTTGTGTTATCCTCACACAGTCGTTCCTCTGTGTGTGTCTGCATCCTAATCTTTTCTTACTGTAAGGATAACAGTTATATTGGATTAGGGCCTACCCATAAGACTTCATTTTACTTTAATTACCTCTTTAAAGGCACCGTCTCCAAATACAATCACATTCTGAGATACCAGGGGTGAGGACTTCAGCATATGAAGTCACAGGAAAGGAGGGAATTTAGCCATGACAAAGGAGTCCACACTTAATTCTTTTTTTTTTTTGAAGCAGAGTTTCGCTCTTTTGCCCAGGCTAGAGTACAATGGTGAGATCTTGGCTCACTGCAACCTCTGCCTTCTGGTTTGAAGCGATTCTCCTGCCTCAGCCTCCCGAGTAGCTGGGATTACAGGCGACTGCCACCATGCCCGGCTGATTTTTGTATTTTTAATAGAGACGGGGTTTCACCATGCTGGACAGGCTGGTCCCGAACTCCTCACCTTGTGACCCACCCGCCTCACCCTCCCAAAGTGCTGGGATTACAAGCATGAGCCACCGCGCCCGGCACAAGCCTAATTCTTTATCAGCCATTCAGAGTTTAGCAGGGATCTGAGAGCTGGCTGAGAATGAGCCCCATGGGTAAGGAAAGCCGGGCTCAGGGGAGTTCAATAACTTGCCCGAGGACACAGGAAAAATCTGGAATTTCAACACAGGTCAGTGGGACTGCAATGTTCACTCTGTTTCCATCACACAGAGAAAGAGAAAAGATGGAGGGAGTGTGAGGGTGGGATGTGAGTCTGAAGGAGCCGTTTGGGCTAAGGGAGAAGCAGCGAGGCTGAGGATGCATGTGGATGGGACCTCAATTCCTGACTCATCCCTGACTGACAGTGACTGACACCATGCTGTCATTCCTGATGGCAGTCACTCTAACAGCCCGCGACTCTCCAACCCCACAGCCCTCACCCATTTCTCGTTTGAAAGCATGCCCAGCAGTGCAAACCAATAAACAAATCAAGTCTCTATAACATGCCTGTGCTTCTAATCCTTCCAAAGGATTTCAGACTTTCAAGGGTGCCGTATACAAGCAGCATTGAATAATTATAAAAGTTCACAAAGTCTCTCTTCCATCACACACAGACACATATACATGAAAGTTTTTATGATGGCTATTCTTTATAGTTTCAAATTTTGTAGTTTCTGGAAATTTCACATCTCTAGTGATTCTAAGTAGAAGTGAATTGAGCTCTGGGGTTTATTTTAGCACATGGTTTATTTTAGTACCAAGTACTGAAGTATAAAGGGGGTTGACTTTGGTCTGGGCCATACCATGGGCATAGGCAAATAACAGGGATCATCACCGCTATAGCATCTGCTATGCAATTGACACAAAAGTCTAAGCATTTTGCTTATATTAAGCCATATAATCTTTCCCTTTGGGACACACACTCTTATTATCATCATCATTTCCATGTTACAGATGAAGAAGCTATGGCTGGAGAGTCTGAGTAACTCCCCATGGTGCAGAGTTACTGAGAGGAAGGGCTGGTATTAGATCTGGGCAGTCTGTGTCCAAAATCCCCTATAGTTGAGAACCATTGGTCTGCACCCTTTCCCCTGATAGAGTACTGAGTATGGAGTCTGAGCAGTATGCCCTCCTGTGATTGAGGCCTTTCCATTATATTCTCCTCTGAAGGTTTCTTCCCCCCAGACAGCAGGTCCCTCCTGAATTCTGCTCATCATACAACCAGGAAGCCTTAAGAATGGAGTTACAGCCGGGCATGGTGGCTCACGCCTGTAATCCCAGCACTTTGGGAGGCCGAGGTGGGCGGATCACGAGGTCAGGAGATTGAGACCATCCTGGCTAACATGGTGAAACCCTGTCTCTATTAAAAATACAAAAAATTAGCCGGGTATGGTGGTGGGCGCCTGTGGTCCCAGCTACTCGGGAGGCTGAGGCAGGAGGATGGCGTGAACCCGGGAGGTGGAGCGTGCAGTGAGCTGAGATAGTGCCACTGCAGTCCAGCCTGGATGAAAGAGCGAGACTCTGTCTAAAAAATAAATAAATAAATAAAAATAAAAAATAAAAAATAAAAAGAATGGGGTTACAAGGCTTTGATCCCAATCCTGACTTTTCAGTGCTAGTACTGTTATTATTAATTAATAATAGTTATCATGGGTGGGCGCTGTGGCTCACACCTGTAATCTCAGCACTTTGGGAGACCGAGGCGGGCAGATCACGAGGTCAGGATTTCGAGATTAGCCTGGCCAATATGGTGAAACCCCATCTCTACTAAAAATACAAAAATAATTAACTGGGTGTGATGGCACACACCTGTAGTCCCAGCTACTCGGGAGGCTGAGGCAGAAGAATCGCCTGAACCCGGGAGGTGGAAGTTGCAGTGAGCTGAGATCTTGCCACTGCACTCCAGCTTGGGTGACAGAGCAAGACTCCGTCTCAAAAACAAACAAACAAACAAAAAAGAAAGTAATAATAGTTACCATTTATTTAGCAATTTAGCATCTGCTTTGTTCTAGAACTTCTGTTAGGCATTTAAGGTAAATTGACTTCTGTCTTCTCAATAACCATGGGCATGATTATTATCTATTATTTATATATATTTTTTATATATAAAATTATATACATATAATTTTTTCTATTTATATATTTTTATATATATATAAATTATATATACATATAATTTTTTTTGACAGGGTCTTGCTCTCCTGCCCAGGCCAGAGTGCAGTGACTCAATCATGGCTTACTGCAGCCTCAACCTCCTGGGCTCAAGCAATCCTCCCATCTCAGTCTCCTGAGTAGCTGGGACTACAGGTACATGTCACCACACCTGGCTAATTTTTGTATTTTTTGTAGAGACTGTGTCTCACTGTGTTGCTCAGGCTGGTCTTGGACTCCTGGGCTCAAGGGATCCCCTGCCTTGGCCTCCCAAAGTGCTGGGATTACAGGTGTGAGCCACCACACCCAGCCTATTATCTGTTATTATCTTCTGTTTACAGATGAGCAAAGGCATACATTATTGAATAATTTGCAATAGGGAAAAATTGGAAACACATATGCAAATTGCAAATTTCTTACTCTTATATGAGTTTTTGTGCCCTTATATGAGTTTATTTTAGTCTAGAATCTGAGAACTTGAAGAATGCATATTTGAAATGAGAAATATTGCCATGTTGCCCTACAAAGGACCATAGTTATTGACTCACCCACTGTCAGTGTATGGGGGTGCCTGTCTTTCCACACTCTCTGTCATGCTGGGTAATGTCAATTTTTTTAAAGTTTTTGCCACGTATTTGGAACAGTGTTACCTAACTAATACAGCAACCACTATGCATGTATGGCTATATAGGTTGATTAGAATGAAATAAAATAAAAAATTCAGCTCCCCATCCATACCAGTCAAATTCCAGATGTTTGATAACTGCACATTGCCCTAGAGGCAATCATATTAACAATGACCATACAGAGCATTTCTGCCATCACAGAAAGTTCTGCCAGACAGTGCTGCTCTTGAACAAAACAATGCAATCTCATTGGTGTTTCATGTCTGTTCCCGATACTAGTAAGATTGATCAGCTTTTCATAGAATGATTATAGAAAACTCTTAGGCACACCTGCTATGTAACAAGCATTAATCTAAGTGCATGATGCAGGTAATCCACTTAATATATTGATTGACCTGTTGTTTGAATGCAGACAAGAAGGCTCAAGAAGTGAAAGGGAGTTTGAAGGTGCCCCGGAGAGAGGACTAACTGAGCCCGCACGTCCCTGGGGAGGATTCGGAGCAATTGGTCTTTGATAGCAGAAGGGACTCGTTTTCCCCTGAAGCATCAGGGAAGGAGGAGGAGAAGATGAGTAAAGTGGGGCTGCGTCTGTAGGTTTAGTGGGGATGGCTTCCATCTTCTCTGTGAAATATAAGGCGTGATCATCACCCGGAAGGGAAGGAACAAGGGAAATTTCCAACGGGAGGTCGAAGAAAGCAGAGCTAAACCATAACCACTCACTAGAATGGGAACACGAGCTGTCTAAAGAAACATACACTATTTCTGGCTATTTTGAGGGGCCAATTGAGGTTGGGGATTGTGAATTTATCATGACAGCAATGTAGTTATAGATCTGATTTTCTTTCAGCAACTGTGCTGGCATTAAACTTGCAGCAAGGTGTGCCCTCTGAGCCTGAGTTTTCTCAGTGTGGAATGCTTAGCTTCTGAGAAGCTTAGATGAAAGCTCCTATGTAATGGCTGGGGGTGCTGCCCAACATTCAGTAGAGCCCCAGGAAGATTCTGTTGAATGAATAAATGAAGTAGCTGTGGGTTTTTTTCCCCCTTTTCCACTTTCTGCCCCCACCTCCAAGCAAGTTAGTTTATGCGTCCTTTCAAATTTGGTCAAATACCTAAAACAATGTGAGCAAATCCTGATAGAGTGAGCTTCGGCAAGCATGTCCTCCAACCGAAATTAAGAAACGTGCCACCAACATGGCACATGTATACATATGTAACAAACCTGCACGTTGTGCACATGTACCCTAAAACTTAAAGAATAATAATAATAATAATAATAATAATAATAATAATAATAAAAGAAACATGCCACCCAGCTCCCCAGGCAAGTAACCCTGTCCAGCCCAGCCCAAGGTCCTTGAGGGGGTCTGTCCTTTCTTTAGCTCTTAGCTAGTCCACAGCCATCCAGGCCATTTCCTCTTTGTCTTGGCATGGGGTTGAATGGACGTAGCCCTCCCTTCGGTTGGAGGTGTAAGCTGCAGTAATGTTGGCATCCTGAGGTCTCTTCAGCCTCTGACCCCTGACAAGCAGGTAGAATGAACTTCTTTAGAGAATTATATGCACCTTGGAATCTTCATAATGAATTCCGAACTAACCAATCAGAAAAGAAAGTGCAGCTTGGGAAGTGAGGGTGAAGGGAATGGGAATGTCTCCTCAAGGATTTTCTCCCTGGGCCTAAAGTATTTACATTCAGATTTGCATATAATTTGCATATAATTTATCTGGCCACAAAGCCTTTCTGTTGTTCAGATAATGTGTAAGCTACAGTTGATTTCTACTATGTCCTTCTCTGCCCCTGTCTTTCCTTACCTCATCTACTCAGATGTGTGGTAGAAATGTCAGGACTGTGAGGGACCAGTTCGGTGTTTGGGACAAGGGTAGGCTCTGGGTCACATTCTTTCTGTGTTAGCAATGCTGCATGATATTATGCATTTTATTGTTGCAAAACATTTTGGACAGCAAAAGAAACCAGAACGGGGCTGCCTGGAGTAGGGTTGGAAGCAATAAGTAGAGGAGTGAACTTGGCTCAATTAGAAAGGGGAGTTAGTCAGATAAACCAAAGAAAAGGTGAAGTCTGGGAAAATTAATTAATAACCCTTGCTAACATTTTACTTAAAATGCTTACAGCATGCCAGGCATCGTTTTCAGCACTTTCAATGTATTATGTGTTTAATCATCATAACGGCCTTAGGAGGTGAGTAACAATTGTTACCTCCTTTTTATAGATGAGTAAACTGAGGCACACAGAGTGTAAGTAACTTGTCTAAGATTGTGCAGCTAGAAAATAGACAATCAGGATTTGAACTTGATCTTCAGAACCTGGAACTGTGCTTTAAACTAGTCTAGTGTGCTGTGTACAGAACAAGAAGGCATAGTTATAGAAGTGAGAGTGAGTGCCAGCTCTTAACTTTAGGCTGCAGGGATCAGATGCTCAGGCCAGTAAAGGGTTAGGGACAAAGTATCTGGATATCCATGGGGTGGAGAGGTGAAAAGAGGGTTTAGAGGCTGCGCCTACAGCACGAATGAGCTGTAGCTCTGCCATCACCTCCTTCTGGCTTGGTCTGAGGTCACCCTTGTTTGTTCTTTCTCTTGGCTCTTGGGTTAGAGTTGACAGAGGACTCGCTTCAGGGTAAAAACTGGCCTCAGCCGGTGGCAGTGGCCTGGTGGCTGAACTTAAGCCTGCTGATGTGGATAAGCGGGAATACTTGGTCAGTGGCCGGGACTAAGAGGTTGGCAGGACAAACAATGGCAAGGATGAGTCACTGCTTTATAGTCAAACCCACGGGATGTGTCTTATCGGGCCCCGAGTGACCCACAGGAGAATGCTGCTTGCTGGAGAGAAGAGATGCTGCTTGGAATCTTTCCACAATGGGAAAAGGGAAAAGAGGAGTCGCTGCTCTGTGGAAGCCTGGAAATTACTTGGTTTCTCTGTTTAGTCAAACTCTTCGTTTTCAGCATTGATCTGAAATGTAACTTTTCCCTTGGTTTTTATTCATTTTTAAAAAACATTGTATTTTGTTTGTGGCGATGATGTTGACTGTTCCAGGATGAAAAGGAGCCAACAGCAGCTGGGAAGTGAAGGGGGATGTAGCTGAGAACAAACCTTGCAGAAGTGAAGGGGAGAAAAATAATTAATGAAAGATGGCGTAGAGGCCGGTTAGTATTGGCTGAGACAGTGTGAGAAACTTCCTTGTGCTGGGGCAGTGTTGTCGAGGAGAGAGTGTTGTCATCTGAATTAATTTGCATGACAATAGGCTGAACCCTTATTATGCATAGGGATGCTAATGGGCACCAGCCACAGTGCATTTCCATGGGAAAAGCCTCTTCCTTTGAGGAGACAACCTCTTCCTCCTCCCCTTCCCCACCTCCCCTCCCCATTCCTCCTCCCCCGACCTCTCCTCCTCCCCTCCTCTCTGCTCTCCCCTCCTGCCCTCCTCCTTTTCCATTTTTCTTCCCTCTTTTCCCTCTTCTCCCCCTCCTCCTTCTCACAGTGGAAGCCCCAGCCCCTCTCCTGGTGGAATATACCCTTGGGGTGGCCACTCTTAATGGGAAGGAGAGGGTGCTATGAGATGGAAGGAATGAATGCTTTCCAAAACCTCTCCAGACCCGCATTTCTCCCTCCCACCTCCTACGAAATGACCAAGGAGGAGGTGTGAGTGCGTGTAGTATAATCGAAAACAAATGGATCCCAAATATTGCCAACTTGTTTGTCATTGGAAATGTTGAGGGAGAAGCCACTGTGTGGGAGCAGGTGGGGCAGAAGATACCGAGGTTTAGGGTGAGAGTAGGGCCCAGGAAAAAGGGCAGAGACAGCCTTTATTCAAGGACTTTGAAAATGTGTTTCAGTGCAAGCCGTTCTCTTGTAGTGTTTCTGTTGCACGCCCTTGAAGAAAGACTTAAAACTTGGCACGACGGGGCTGCTCTATCTCACTTCCAACATCACACTTGGGGAGGCCAGAGAATTCAAGGATGGAGTCTGGATCCAGATTATCTGGGTTCAAATCCCATCTCTGCTGTTTACCAACTATCTGATACTGACTTTTTGACTTAACTTTTTGTTGCCCTAGTTTCTCCACAGGTAAAATTGAGATATTAGTGCTTTTTCCCCATCAGGCTGTTGTTTGGTTGAGACGAGGCATGCGAAGTGCTTAGAACATACCTGGCATGTTGTAGATACTCAGGGAATGTTAGGTATTACCATCTTCCTTTCTTCTCTAGATAGTTCTCCTTCCACTCCATTGTCTCTTGTTCCTTTAGAAGATCTCTTCAAGTGCTAGGTGACTGATGGCTCTGACTAATCCCCCAAAGCCCTATATGCCTCTATCCCTGTTCCCCCTACCCGTCCCCCCACACCACCACCCTGCTGGTGGCAAAAGAAGTGAAGACCAGGCTTCATGGGACTGGACCGCTCATGATCACATTGTGTCCTTGGGAAGGGTCTGTCCCTGCTTTGTCACATGGGAAGATAAAAGGTCAGCTGATGAACCTGATTGTACTGTGGGTGCTGGGAGTTCTCAGCAGCTTATCTATAAAATGCCTCATGGTATAAAGTGTTCTCTTTTGTCCAGAACAAGATTTGATTATCAGAGTTGAAATAACTGCCTCTTAAGTGATTTTGACTTGCTTAGCTTTGCCTCACGGTGTCACTGAGGAGGAGAGATAAACACATCTCATTAATGGGGCTTCTGACCTACCCAGAGGCTTGAAGGTTGAGACTTGAGCACTTCAGCAGCAGTTCTCACACTTTTTTTAAAGCTCATGTTTGAGAAATATAAATATTTCTATGTTGTCATTTAATATCTCAAAATGGATATTTTCACTAAATGTAATTCAAACAGGTGATAATTCTAAATTTTCTTTTTGTAAGGCCTTGATCTGAGGGTGTGATGAGGACCAATCAGCAGTCTGGTATTAACTCATGAAGCTCTAGCGTGATACCTGTGTCAGAGGCATTTGAATCAGAGCAACTCCATCTTGAATAGGAGCTGGGTAAAATAAGGCTGAAACCTACTGGGCTGCTTCTGAGGCAGTTAGCCATTCTAAGTCACACGATGAGATAGGAGGTCAGCACAAGATACAGGTCATAAAGATCTTTCGGTTAAAACAGGTTGCAGTAAAGAAGCTGGCAAAACCCACCAAAATCAAGATGGTGAGGAGAGTGACCTCTGGTCATCCTCACTGCTACACTCCTGCCACCACCATGACAGTTTATGAATGCCATGGCAACTTCAGGAAGTTACCCTATATGGTCTAAAAAGGAGAGGCCTGAATAATCCATCCTTCATTTAGCATATCATCAAGAAATAACCATAAAAATGGGCAGCTGGGTGCGGTGGCTCACACTTGTAATCCCAGCACTTTGGGAGGCTGAGGCAGGTGGATCACGAGGTCAGGAGTTTGAGACCAGCCTGGCCAACATGGTGAAACTCCATCTCTACTAAAAATACAAAAATCAACTGGGCATGGTGGTGCACACCTGTAATCCCAGCTACTTGGGAGGCTGAGGCAGGAGAATTGCTTGAACCTGGGAGGTGGATGTTGCAGTGAGCCGAGACTGCACCACTGCACTCCAGCCTGGGTGACAGAGCTAGACTTTATCTCAAAAAAAAAAAAAAAGAAAAAGAAAAGCCAACCATCAGCCCTCAGGGCTGGTCTGTCTATGGAATAGCCATTCTTTTATTCTTTTACTTTCTTAATAAACTTGCTTTCACTTTACTCTGTGGACTCACCCTGAATTCTTTCTTGTGCAAGATCCAAGAACCCTCTCTTGGCTTCTGGATTGGGACCCCTTTTCGATAACACCTGGGTAGTACCCATGACAGGGTGGAGGGATTTAAGGCAGATATCAAGCTTCTTTACCCTTGTGCTTAGGATGGCCATATCTTACAAACCTTTTTTGACTGTTCAATGCTATTAATAGAAGGGTGTTAATGTGAGGGAACATCTTCAGGGGAAGATCATTTGAGTTCTACTTTACCATGGTCCTACTTAGCACTTTAATTTAAAAAAAAATTAGATGAAGTCATAAAAGAAATGCTTCTGAAATGTGTTGATGATCAACAGTTGTACAGGATAGCCAATATTGATAGTATTACCAATCAGAATTAAAAATGATCTGAGGAGTCTGGTAGCCAGGCATCAAAACAAGCCAAATGAAATTCAATGGGGTCAAAAGTGAAGTCCTGAGATTTTTAGTTTCAAAAATCCATTGCACAAAGATCATGATGATGACGAAGAACGTCAAACGTGGAAACAGTTTTGATGGGAATAAAGCAGGATGTTTGGGTTAATGACAAGTTCAGTAAGAACTGAAGGTACTGAGAAAGCAGCTAGGAATACTGACTCCAATCTTCTGGTTAATTAACAAAGACATGTGTCATCTCCACTTTAAAAAGAGACTCTTTCCCACACCTTCATTTGCAACCTTGTTGTTTGGAATTTGGAATGTATTTTTTTTCTCCTAGAAACACTGTTATAAATTAACCAGGCTTTGATAAAGCTTCAGCTAAAATCTAGCAGAACAGCAGTACAGTAAAAATAATCACTTTGATTCCAACTTGCAGGCAGAAAGACAACCCAGGCCTCATTACCTCCAGGCTGTACAGGTGGTTTGCTCTTAGTGTCCCCAGACCCTGCTCCTCAGCAATCAGACTCCTTTTCATGCAGCATGTCCCTCTCGTTCCTACACAGCTGGCTGTGGGCAGCAGGAAAGGGGGTTACCAGCGCTGCCACCACGAAGAAAGATCAAGAGTGTGAAGCAGGAGATGGCAAAATTCAAACATTGCGCAGGCTCCATTGTGGGAAAAGCCTTTCTTAATTGATTTATTCAATGCCTAGAATAGTAACCCCAGGTAAAACGTTATTATCTGGAGCTATATATTAGGTTGGTGTAGAAGTAATGGGAAAAACCGCAATTGCTTTCCCTCACAGAAGGCTCAAGGCCTAGACTGCGTTCTGCGGGCATTTCAGGACTTGGCAATTTTTTTCTGTATTTTTCAGAGACCTTTGTTAGATCTCACTGCTCATATTGTCATTTCCAGACAAAGGGAGAGAAACTGTAGCAACCTCATGGGGGTTTCCAGTTTTTAGATGGTTAAAAATTTATTTTTAATCAGGAAATTTCAATGTGGCTTATTTTATTTTCTCCTCCTTCTTCTTCTCCTCCTCCTCCTCCTTCTTCTTCTCCTCCTTCTTCCTTCTTTCTTCCTTCCTCCTTCCTTCCTTCCTACCCTCCTCCTCCTCCTCCTCCTTCTTCTCCTCCTCCTCCTCCTCCTTTTCCTTCTTCTTCTTCTTATTTTTTACTTTCTATTTCTCCACACATCTCAGTTTTGAATATGGTTAAAATAATGATGTGTCACTAATGAGGTCATCTCATAATAAGAACCCTTGGCTTGGTTACAGGGAAGTTGAAGTATTTCCATCAACTCTCCCAATCTTGCCAGGATGAACCAGATGAAAGCTAGCTGGGCAAGAGTCCTGACCCGTCTTGGAGCATCGTGTTTTCCTTCTGAATCTTTGGAAGGAGTAGGAATCTTAGCAATTAGGAAATAAACCATTCTACCAAAGTTTCATATTGCCCCAATGACATTTACAAAGCGACCAAAAAAAAAAAAAAATGGGGGGATAGGTGGGGGTGGGGCTACTCTTTATTCTGGTTGCAAATGCAAATAAAATAAAATACTCATCATTTTCACAGAAGGCTCAGTCTCATGAGAGAGGCAGGGATGAGAAAAGATTGCAATGTAATGTGGTAAATTGTAGGAGGAGAGAATAAGAAAGTGGTCTGAGAGTGCCATGGAGAGGCTGACACAGCCCAGGAGGAGGGAAGGCTTCCTGACTCTCAGCTAAGGCTTAGAGGATGAATGAGTAGGAGTACCCAGGAGAAGAGATCAGAGGATCAGCACAGAGGACTCACTCATGTGCAGCCACAGCTAGGGGAGACACAGCAAAGAGCATCAAGGGGTACAGCGTTGCTTTCTCCTTAAAGAGCAAAGCAAGGAGAGGCAAGAGATAAAGCTCTTCAGGGTAGAGAAAGACCATATAACCAAGAACTTTCCAGGCTGGATTAAAGAGATTAGACTTTATTCTATAAGCAAGGGGAGGCTTTGAAATATTTTAACCTGGGAGATTGGTACAATCAGGATTGTTTTAGATTGATCACTCGCTGGACAAAATGGAGTATGAAGTAGACGAGTGTAACCCTTGAGTTGGTGAAACCCATAAGAAGGATGATGCAATCATCTAGGAGAAAGGATTTCTAACTAGGACAGTGGTTGCAGGGAAGAGGGGTATGGGTTAAAGGAATGTTTGGTATGTAAAATCAGGAGGCCTTGGGGATTGATTGTAAAGGAATGGGAGTAGGGAGAGTTGAGGATGCTTTGAAAATTTTTAGCTGGATGGTGTTAAGACCCCTCACTCTTAACAGAAAAAAAGACTTGGGGGACAAGATGACTTCAGTCTTGGACAAGTTGAAAAACTATATGCAGATGAAGCTGTCTAGCCAGTGTGTCTGTTTGTTTGACTACACCTCTGTGTCCTCATTAACATATTAGTGGTTGTGGAGTGCCTATCACATACTGTGTTTAAGGCATTGTTCTATTCATTCTAGCTTTATCAGGGTGAATTGAACATGACTTTTGCCTTCAAAGAATGTACAATCTAATAATAGGAGAGAAGATATAACTACAAAAAATACTACTACAAGAAAAAGTTCTTATTGCCATGAAATGGAATTCAGGGGTAATAACAGAAGGCTTTATAAAAGAAGGAGGTAACATTTGAGATGAGATTTGAAATCCAAGTAGAATTTGAATATACAGATTTACAGTTAAAAAAAAAAAGGCATCTCAGTTGGAAGGAGGAATATAAGCAAAAGCAGACCCAAAAGATTTGGGGATGAAAAAGGAAAGGCAGAAGGGGGAAGAAGAACAGGAAGTAGGAGGAGGAGGAGAAAGAGAAGGAGAAATAATAGGTTATTTGATGTGAATGGAGCATAGAATGGTTGAAGAGCAGGAGAATAGTAAGATACCAAATCAGCAAGTTAAGTTGAGCCAGGATTATGGAAGGCTTGCTTGTTTGTCTTTTATCTGTATTAGTTCCCCACCATCTTGGCTCATGAAGTCTGAGCAATAATCAGCCTTGCCCCACACTTTCCTTGGAAAGACACATGCATTTACTCTTGGCACCACCCATCACGATGCTTGGCTATGGTTCTTCTCTTCTGAGTTGGTGGCCATGGCCCCAATGCCAAGGATGAGAGACCTGCTCTGTGCACCAGTATTTCCTTCTACTTTGCTACAGAAATAATCTGTAGACTCTACGATTCATGCCCGTGCCCTCAGCCACTGACAAGCATGTCCACTTGGCCATTTTGCTATTTGTCCCTGGTAAGTATCTACTTGCACATCAATTTCCAGGGACAGAGCAGACTACTAAAAATCAACAGGCTGGTATCTTGTAGGACTTACTTGCATAGCTGCTCCAAAAAAGTGATCAGGGTGAAAAAAAAAAGTAACTGGTGCTAATGTGTTGACTTATAACCTGTATGAGCATCTGACATGTGCAGAACCCTCCTTTCTGGTGGCTGACTCTATCTCCCCTTTCAGAGTTCCTCCTGTCTCCATGGCTTCTGAGAGATTCTAGCTCTGAGAGTCGAGGAACCTTTCTAAGCTTTCGTTAATGTAAAGGGGTTTGGACATGAACTTGAATGGCTATTGAGCTGATTTTCCAGCTGACAGGAGATGGTTAATTGTATGCTGTGTATAGGAATCTTACAAATCTGTCTGGCCATGTTAAAAGCAGTTTGAAATTTATGGCTTGAGACCATTGGGGGTGAAAATGAACTCAGGGCCCAGCAAGGGTAATAATCCCTTAGGTGGAAAATAAAGTCCAGTGGGCAGATCCCAGAGCCCTATAAAGAGAGATGATCAAAAGTAAACATGGTGCAAGTTCAGCAGCTCTGGTGGTATTATGTTCTCTCCTTCTGGGATATCACCTGTCTTTTCAGAAGCATATACAGTCAGTTGAGAGTGTGACTAAGAGTTGGGGGTTATAAAATATTCTGCTTATGTGCTATAGGGATGGGAACTCTGCATCCTTTCCAGGAATCACCTCCTCCCTGATATGGTTTTTGATTCTAATAATCAAAAGGCAAAAGAGGCAATTTATTATCACTGAATAAGTGGATAGATTTCTTTTTCTCCCTTGAATCCTGAGTCAAAATGCAATAGTGACACTCATAGAAGGAAGAGACCCAATCTGTCTCCCAGGGAGAATATGGGGAACTTCTCCAGGGTTCTTCTGTTGAGGGATACATTCTAGTGTCATCTTTGGGAGGAGGCAGTATCTGCAGTGGTGTGAGCTGCAGCCCCCCTGCCCAGAAGCTTAGGGTCATAGGTGAGGATCCGATCTGTGTCATTTGATGCCAGTTCCTTGCTTTCTGGTCCTAGTTTAGTTTTCAGGCCTACTCTGACTCTCAGTGTCTCATTAGTTCCTCTGACTGCTGCTTCCTCTTCTGTATACCTAGAAAGTAGAGCTAAAGGGCCCTATCTCACAAGGTCATAGTGCAGATCAAAGGAGACAGGTGCACAGCATAAGGAGCTAAACAAATAGAAGTCCAATAAATGGTGTTGCCTTACTTCTCATTTGCATGTGCAGGGCACACACACAATGAAAGGGACACGTATGCAGTGGTTAGTGGAGGTTTCCGCTGGGAGCTGGAGTGCAGGGGTTCTTCCACTTATTTCTGTGTATCTGTAATAAGGTGTTCACAGCATGCCTGATATCTTTATAGCTGAAAAGGAAAGCCTAACTGCATTCATAATAAAGAAAAGAAAATTGAGGGTCTTTTATCATGCTCTCCACACAGTGTGGTAGCTAAGGGGAAATATGAATAGTAGTTACTTGGACTCACAGAGTGTAAGAGAAAAGGCAACAGCTGTGACCGTAGTTTTCAAGGGTTCTCTAGCTCATGGGCTGAGCCAGTCCCATTCCTTCCTTCACCATCCATGCAGTCACCTCAACACAGATGCACACACAATCTATTTTAATCCATTTGAGTGATCCCCCCTCTCCCGCTCCATGAGATTGTATCTTCAACTATGAGGAGTGTATTTGACCAAAGGCCTGAGCATCTGCTCTCTGAAACTCAATGCCAAGTTTGCTCCAAAGCCATGCCTCCCATAGGCTGCTCCTGACCAATGGTTGAGTGTAGCAAGGATGCTGTGCTAAGGAAGACCTGTTCTTGGGAGATTCAGCTTTGGCTTGACAGTTCCCCTGTGGCCTTGGACAGTGGTCTAGGAGGCTTTTACCCACCTTCTCTCCTTAACTCAGGGTCAGATTTGCATTGAGGTCTGATGTCCCTATCAACTTTTCCAGCTCTCTCTACTCCCTGCCCCATCCCCCTGCCCTCGCAAGCATTTCCTTTAATAAAATTTTCACTTGCCGGGCGCTGTGGCTCATGCCTGTAATCCCAGCACTTTGGGAGGCCTAGGTGGGTGGATCACCTGAGGTCAGGAGTTCAAGACCAGCCTGGCCAACATGGACAAACCTCGTCTCTACTAAAAATAAAAAATTAGCCAGATGTGGTGGTGCATGCCTGTAATCCCAGCTACTTGGGAGGATGAGGTAGGGGAATTGCTTGAACCCGGGAGGCGGAGGTTGCGGTGAGCCGAGATCACGCCACTGCACTCCAGCCTGGGCAACAAGAGCGAAACTCTGTCTCAAAATAAATAAATAAATAAATAAATAAATAAAATAAAATTTTCACGTATGAGACTGGGCACGGTGGCTTATACCTGTAATCCCAGCACTTTGGAAGCCCAAGGCTGGAGGATCACTTGAGGCCAGGAGTTTGAGACCAGCCTGGGTGACATAGCAAGACTCTGTTGCTACAAAACCATTGAAAAAAGAAATTAGCCAGGCATGGTGGTGTGCACCTATAGTCCTAGCTGCTTGGGGGACTGAGGCAGGAGGGTCGCTTGGACTCAGGAGTTCTAGACTGCAGTCAGCTATGGTTGTGCCACCACACTCCAGCCAGGGGGACAGAGTGAGACGCTGTCACAAATAAAATGATAAAAAAATAAAATCCTTGCTCATTTAATCTTACCTCAGCATCTGCTTCTCAGCAGGCCCAGGCTGACACACTGGTTTGTTGTTTGCTTTTTATTTATTGGCTTTTGTTTTCCTATCTGCAATCTCTAGGAAGCCAAGTGGGAAGATCCTTGCTGGTTTCTCCCTCTGAGGAAGATGGAAAATGCCATGACTCCCTGTATGGCCTCTCTTGGAACCATATTTTGAGGTACCCTACTTCCTTCTTGAGTGTCAGCAGAGCAACTGTGGGATTGGCATGAGATTTGGTCATTTCTAGGAGAGCGAATACCTTTTGCCTCTTTGATGAGAAAACTAGACGAGACATTGTTTAGAAATTCTTGAGCTCAGACTTTGGCATTATGACAATGCGCATTCAAATCTGCCCCAGCCACTTGCGAGCTGGGACCTAAAGCCATGAGCTTCTGGTTGTTTATCTATAACAAGCGGATCCCAGTACCTACCTCATAGGGCTGCTGCGAGGATTAAAGTAAAATGCATCTGTCAGCCAGCTTGCAGTGTCTGCACTTAGCAGGTGCTCAGGTGCAATACCTTGATAGTTTTGATAGTTTGTGATGTTTATTCTGTTCCTCACTAGCATGCCTATGTGTCTGTATCTTGTCAATATAAGTCAATATTTTAAAATGTGTGAGTCAGGCTTTTAAATATATTTAAGTACACATTTTAAACTATAAAACCTAATGAATTGAATATATAAGGATTCTTGAAGGCAGAAATGCTCTTCACTCTTACTGTCATTTTTCCATATTCATATGAATGTATACTGATGTGTGTTTGTGAATATAGCACCAGCACTATGCTAGGATTGATGAGAAACACAAAAATTGATCTGTTAGAGATCATGCCTCTAAGAAGATGTCAGTTCAGAAAGGGAATGCACCGTAACTACAACCCGGGATAGATGTATAGGAAAGATTAGGTGTCAGAATACATATTTATCACATTGATTTTAAAAAGCACATTTTGTCTTTCAGCCAATGGCATCTTAGATTTGACCAAATACAAGTTCATGCAATATGTTTTGGTAGTTTAGAGGAAAGAAAGACTCTTTTAGCCTAGGCACAAGCGTGGAGAGGACAAGGCTCAAGAAAGGCTTGAACTTTTGGGATGGACAGAATTTGGTTAGAAGGCAATGGGGACAAGCACTTTAAGGGAAAGAATAGAATAAACAAAACAGACAGGCAGTGAATGGGAGTAGGGGGGAGACAGGTGAGAAAGGCAAGGTGGGATAAGGAAGCTCAGGGATTTGTGGATTTTATTATGCAAATCAGAGAAGGTCAACAAAACTCTTGCATGAGAGGGTGGGGAAGTCGCAGTGAATAATTAGGGCTGTGTTTCAGGATTTGATTTGACAGGGGCACAGAAGGTCAATGGGAGGTAGAGCGTGAGGTGACTTGGAAGGCTATTATGACAGCCTGGTGGAGAAGTAATGGAGAGAAAGGGAAGCCCAATTCTTGGCCCCATACAATGCAGCAGTCATTATCTCATGTGCCCTTTGAAATGACCTTGGAAATTGTTGGGAAAATTAAATGAATTGACTCTGTCTTCCTTCTCCAGCTTCAGTTATCTGCTTCAGTCCCACTGCAATCTTGAACAGACCTTGCCCCAACTCTAATCCCCATGGCTGTGCCTTATGGGAGGGGTGGTGAGAGGCCATCCATTTTGGTTGCTTTGTTTTCATGCCCTCCACATGTTTGGCAATGTTGTGCCTTCACTTGCATCCTGGAGGTGGCCTTAGTTCTTCAGTGTTTGGATGGAGGAGACATAAGCCCTGGCTTTACTTGTAGCAGCTCCTAAGTGTGTTCTCCAGTGTGGGGGAAGAACTGGAAACACAGAAGCCATAGCTTTTGATGTGTGACTGTTGCATTTAGGGAAGTTTTCAAACTGAGGTCATCAGAAAGAAATCTTTACATCCAGGCCCAAAGCCAAGGCCACCTGGACTTAGGCTTTCTGATGATTCCAGTAATTTGGGAAGCAGGTGCCAGTAAGGGCACAAAGGAGTACTTGGATCAGGACAGAAACAATTTAGGAGAACTGCTAATTTCCTAGTTCTACAAGAAGTCATTTGATATCTTCCTTCCCTCTCCCCTTCCCTCCATTGCTCCCCTCCTTCCTCTCTCTTTTCATTTCTTCCTTCTATTCTTCCCTCCTGCCACTGATGTTTATTGAGGGCTTACTACGTGCCAGGTACTCTGCGATGAGTGCAATGCTGCACAGGTTGCTAAGTGCTACAGGTGGTACCTAAGAGGGAGGAAAGCACAACTCCTGTGGTCCAGATGCTTGAGAAGTGTTGCTGTCAAGGAGACAAAGCCATATAAAACAGTTGGGAGGCAATGACAACACAAAATACAAGAAATAGCTACATAACACAGGAACAAGACATAGGAACATAGAACACACAGCTTAATGGTGACTAACTCCAGTTCTTTGGAGGAGATGACTCAAGTCTTCAAAGTTCTAAACATGGAGAGGTAATAAGAAAGAGTATATCCCAGACTGAGGATCTCATGAAATGCAGCCATAATTATTCACCACTACTTCCCCACCCTCTCATGCAAGGGTTCTGTTGACCCTCTCTGATTTGCATAATAAAATCCAGAAATCCCTGAGCTTCCCTATGCAATCTTGCCTTTCTCACTCTCCCCTCGCCACTCCCATTCACTCACTACCTGTATGTTTTGTTTATTCTATTCTTTCCCTTAAAGTGTTTGTCCCCACTGCCTTCTGCCCAAATTCTGTCCATCCCACAACTTCAAGCCTTTCCTGAGCCTTGTCCTCTCCACTCTTGTGCCCAAGCTAAAAGAATCATTCATTCCTCTAAACTACCAAAGCATATTGAACGAACTTGCATTTGGTCAAATCTAAGATACAATTGGCTGAAAGACAAAATGTGCTTTTTAAAATCAATGCAATAAATATGTATTCTGACACCTAATCTTTCCTATACATCTATCCCAGATCATAATTACTGTGCATGGGTTGTTCTCCCTTTCTGAAATGCCATCTTCTTTTTGTTTGTTTATTTTTGTTTTTTTTTTGGAGACCGAGTTTCGCTCTTGTCACCAAGGCTGGAGTGCAGTGGTGGGATCTCAGCTCAGTGAAACCTCCTCCTCCCAGGTTCAAGCGATTCTCCTGCCTCAGCCTCCTGAGTAGCTGGGATTACAGGTGCCCGCCACCATGTCCATCCCGAGTAGCTGGGATTGCAGGCACCCGCTACCACATCCAGCTAAGTTTTGTATTTTTAGTAGAGATGGGGTTTTGACATGTTGGCCAGGCTGGTCTTGAACTCCTGACCTCAGGTGACCCGCCCACCTTGGCTTCCCATGAATGCCACCTTCTTAAAGGCATGATCTCTAGCAGATCAACTCAACTGGGGCAGTTTTCCTTCTTCTCCCCACCCAACCCTCCTCAATCCAAGGACATCTGGAAATATCTGGAGACAATATTGGGTTGTTGAAACTAGAGAGGGGTGTTATTAGCATTTAGTGGGTCCAGGCCAAGGATGCTGCTAAACACCTATAATATACAGAACAGTCCCCCTAAACACCTATAATATACAGAACAGTCACCCTGCAACAAAATGCGACAAAATGTAGTTGTGCCCAGGCTATGAAACCCACGTGAATCATCCCACAATGCAGTGGGGCGTGGGACAGATTATCCAGAGAGGTGGCTGGAGATGGATCCATTGAGGAGAGGTGTGCTTGCAAAAAATTATGAAGTTTCACTTGACTGAGAGTGGTCTTTAAGATCCCATGCTGTTTGTTCCCAAACAATCCAGAAACAAGACGACTGGTGCTTCCAAATGCTTGGATGACAGTATAAGTGAGGAGACAATGGCACCAACTGTAGCCTGAGCTGCAATAGCTTTTTCTGGGTGGGTGGTTCTGGAGAGACACACTGGGAAGGAAAAATGAACAGGACATGCAGACTTACTCCAGCTCCATAATGAAGGAAGAACAGTCATCAAAAGTTCAATTTTGGTACTTTCATGTGACCATGTCCTCAGAGACCTAGCTTTGAACTTGGGGCTGTAGGACTTTGCCTTTTGTTTTAAAAATGACACTGTTTCACTCCATCTTGAGGGGTAAGTTGCTCTATCAATTAGTTTCTAACGTTTTTCTTCAGCCCAAGATCATTTATCTTAGGTTTTCTGGACTTGAGATAATTTTCACTGCAGACTTTGAGATAATTTGCACTGCAAGCCCTGTTTTGTGTGTTTGTTTTAATAAGTTGAAGTAAAAACAGAAACAAAACAGAAAGTCCTCCTCGGAAGAAAACCTATTGTTTTCATGAGAAGATTTTGCTCCTGTATTCGATGCTCCTTCTACGGAATGCTCTTCCATAAGGGCTTTCTGAGGACACCAC
Organism: Hylobates moloch; assembly: GCF_009828535.3. NCBI lineage: Eukaryota > Metazoa > Chordata > Mammalia > Primates > Hylobatidae > Hylobates > Hylobates moloch. The sequence continues at coordinate 16,542,179 of NW_026652290.1, read as the reverse complement.
CTCCTCCCCCAAAAGTCCTCCTTTCCTTTCAGGTCCCTGGAGTGTTGCTGGGTGGGTGATGTTCACTTCTGTTTGCCATTCATTGTCCTAGAAGGAGCTTGTGGGGTCTGGTGTGGAGTGTGTGTGCACGCGTGCATGTGTGAGCTTTGCTTCTGGGAACAGGCAAAAGAGCAAGAGAGGAACAGATGGGCCCCCTGAGCTTCTCTTTGGCCTGAAAAATGAAAGGCGGAGAAAATTGTAATAAAAAACGGAAACAGCTGTGGCAGGGCAACAGCAGCTTGTGGGGTGGGCCCAAACCTGAGGGGGGTTGCAGTCTGTCAAGATTCTGCTCCTCGGCTGGTTGGGTATCACCAAAAAGAGTGTCCAGAGGTCATCAGATGTGTCCTGTGGCCTTCCTCCCTCTTCACTCTCCAAGCCAGACTGTAAAAACGGATATTGAATGTTTTTTTAATGTATCAGAGAACATGGACAAATAGGCCCCATAACTGCCATTGAACCTATCCATGCAGCATGACTGTTCTTTCTTCGATCTCATGTAAGTTCCCCCAACTTTGTTGAAACCTGTTTTTTGTCGGGTTCTTGGCACGTAAAGTCAGCAGCAGGTTAAGATGGCATTTTCCAATGACCGATCGACCAGGATGACTCACTGAATAAGCAGAAAAGACATTTAGTCATAATCATTGGCTCCTGTTCAAGAACAACTGGACTCTTTCTCCAGAGGGACTTTTAGGTCGGGTAGCTCTGAGAAATGAAGACTGAAAATGTGACAACTTGAAGGAAGAGTGCAGATATCATATCAGAAAAGACAAAGAGTATCTGAGAAAGTGAAGAATTTGCTACTTCTTCTCTACTTCCCACCATCAATAATGAATAGTAATGATCATTTCAATTGAATCACTAATGCAGTAATAAAGTATAACCTTGCTATGTAGAGTAATCCAATTGCTGATCAAATGACAAGTGGCTGTACAAATCAGGATATTACTTTTTTTCAGGTAATGTATTTATTTATTAAGGAATCTTTTATTTTTTGTTTGGTATTTAAAAGCAACACACGTTTAGATGATGAATTTTAGAAGCTAGGGAACTCCTGACCATAAGTGCTTTATTTGCTTAACTCCCTTGACTATGTTTAATGAAGAAACATAAATATCCATAATTTATTAACATCATTTGTTTAACGTTGGTCTCTTCCTACTAGGTGTGGGGTCCCTCTGTCCTGTTCACCTCTGTACCACTAGCTTCTAGCATGAGCCTGTCAGGTAGTAGATGAGCAAGAAACATTGGTCGTCTTGACGATTATGACTTCCTGGGCAATGTGGCTGGATAGACCTGAGCATGTCAGTTCTTTCCACACTGTATTCCCATGAGGACGGTTTTGATGAACAGCTGTGGGCTCTGGTCTCTAGCCGGAAGCTGGATTTTATTTGGTCTCATGTCCATTGATTGACTACTATGCATGGCTGATGTCTGTTATGCTGTTGGCTCAGGTTATGTTCCTGCCATCTTAATTTTGTTGTCTAGCATGAGGTGCAAGCTTTGTTCTCATAGTTGCCTACTTGCACTATGGTCGAATCAAAATGATCAGATAACACAGGTGAACATTGGAGGGAAAGGAGTCTTGGTGGGAATAGGGGCTCAAGGGGCAGGGGCACTGGGGAGACTTAAATATGCCATGTCATTTTTTTTCCCTTAAGCCCAGAAAACAGCTGCAGGTGGAGAATGGGATGGATTTCAAGAATTCTCCATGGAGGCAGGGGTTCACACAGGGGCCAGCTGGGTGATGAAATCCACTGAGAGGTCAGATGTGTGCTCATGTTCAGTGAAGACTTCAGAAATTTCAGGGACTTTCAAAATTGGCTCTGGAGGGAGGCAGATCTGTTGACTGGGAAGGACACACACATGATGATTCTGAGACCCAGGGGCTTCGGCCAAGAGGGAAAATGAGGACCCAGACTCCTTCTTGTTCTGCTTTGGGAAACCCTTGAAGAGAAGTGTCTCTTCTTTTCTAAATTTACAGAGATGTAGGACATTCAGAATAGGAGCAAATCTTACCCTTTCCAGGGGCTTTAAGCTATAAAGTGCAGAAGTCCCACAAACATTGTCTTTCTAAAGGTCCTTTATTTGCATAGAGGTGGGTCAGCTACTCACAGTTCCAGGAATTAGAGCAATTTGCATAAGTGCCACCTAGAAGGCCAGATGCTTATTTGGGCTTTAACTTTCCCCCCTTATCCCTTGATTTCTTCCACCTCCCAAGCTGCCTGTAAGTGAGCCTGAAAGTTTCACGTTAGACACTCCTGAATTCCCAGCCCTATTTGTCACCAGCTGGACCTAGAGGACCAGCATAATCAGCTTCTTCACAGAGCTTGGCACGTCCCCACATGGGTCTAGCTAGATTCGTACAGTGCTGAGGCAGCTGCAAAAATGAAGTCAAAAGAAAAATGGGTATCTGAACTCTTCCTATCCAAAGAAAGGAAATAAACATCTGGGTTCCAAAAGAGTATCAGGGTCATCAGATCTGATGTCTCTCGAATTCTGTAAGGCCAAATAGTGTGCAAGGGAACTGGATAGGGCGTTGAGGAAGAAGGGGTGTTGGAAATGTAAAGTGAAAGCGTGAGATACCATTTTACACCCACAAAAGTGGGTGTCACAAATACAAAATCTGACAACAGATGGGAGTGTTGATGTAGAGGAACTGTAACTCTTCTTCCCTGCTTGTGGGAGTGCAAAATGATTTAAGCACTTTGGAAAATGCTTTGGCAATTTTTTTGTAAGGTTGAACGTTTATCTATTCTATGACTCAGCAATCACATTTCTAGGTCCAGGAGAGATTTATATCAGCTTTATTCACAATAGCTCCAAACTAGAAAGAGTGCAAATGTCCGCCAGCAGGAAAACAGATAAACACATTCTTGTGAATTCATGCAATGGAGTACTAGTTAGGAAGAGAAAAGAATAAACTACTGATACATGCAATGACATTGGGGAATCTCAAAAATTATTTTAAGCAAAACATGCCAGACATAAATGGGTACCTATTGTATAGTTTCTTTCATATCAAGTTCCAGAACAGATTCTAATCAAGGGTGATAGAGATCAGACCAGTGGTTGTCTATGGAAACGAAGATGGACTGAAAGAGGGAATGAGCAAACGTTCTCGGGTGATTAGTTTGTTCTCTAATTTGACTGGTGTGGTAGTTGCTCAAACGTACGCATAAATCAAAAATCATCAAGTTGCACACTTAAGACCTATGCATTTCACTGCATGTAAAGTTTTTTTTAAAAAAAACAAAAAACAAACACAAAACAACCCACAATAAAGCAGGACAGGAGTCCAAGAGGGGAAAGGAAATCTGTAAAGGATGCTTTTTGAAGAGTTGTTTCTTCAGTGGATACTCATCCTCCCTTCACTGGGGGGTTATAGTGTATTATCCATTATCCCCAGGTTGAGTAAATGGGGCTTTAAAATAGGTAACTTGCAAAGCTTTGAAAACAGTTCTTGCAGTTCAGAAGCATGGAGAACTCATGCTTGCTTTGAGAATCTAGTTATCTAGGGTAAGCTGTGAGAAGTGTTGACTTTTCTTGGGTGAGGGAGGGATATGTTTCCATTGACCAAATGTGGGTCCCTATCTAAAAGAGAGAGCAAACACGGCATCATCGTGGGTCCTTTTTAGCAGAGTTGCCTGCGAAGGTGAGGAGACCTCCACAGAAAGAGGCTGGAGGTGTTCTGAGCATGCTCTGTGGTGGGAAAGGCAGTGAAACTACCTGTCTAATAGTGATGTATCTGCCTGGGTCAAGACAGCTGCATGAATGAACAGTTCATGAAAGTGCCCAAGGGGAAATAGTGCAGCGCTGCTCAGGAATACCAGCCTTAACCATCTACTAGGACTGGAGAATTTGGCACCATCCATATAAATACCCCTTTCTCTTTCTTCTCCTCCCCTGTTAGTCTCATCCTCTTTGACTCTGTTGGGCAGACAGGAAAAAGCAGCCAGCTAGTGGGAGAGAAGAAAACAGGGAACATACAGAGAGGTGTACAATCGCCCTCTTCCCCAGAGTGGGTTTTCGTCCTGGAGCATTTGTGAGTTGAGGAGGAGGGAAGATTTACTATTAAGCCAATTTAGACATTTCCTGGAGGGACATTTCAGTTTACTAAAATAAGACTTAAACAAAACGTAAGCGGCCGGGTGTGGTGGCTCACACCTGTAATCCCAACACTTTGCAAGGCCAAGGTGGGCAGATCACCTGAGGTCAGGAGTTTGAGACCAGCCTGACTAACATGGTGAAACCCCGTCTCTACTAAAAATACAAAAATTAGCTGGGCGTGGTGGTGGGCACCTATAATCCCAGCTACTCGGGAGGCTGAGGCAGGAGAATCACTTGAACCCAGGAGGCAGAGGTTGCAGTGAGCCAAGATCATGCCATTGCACTTCAGCCTGGGTGACAGAGCAAGACTCCATCTCATAATAATAATAATAATAGAAAAAAAAGTAAGCATAGAAGTTTTTTTTTCCCCTATCATTCTGAGAATGATAGGAAAAGTCATGCCTCCCTCCCTTCCCACCCCCTCTCCCACTTCCAGTGAACACTCAGGGCTAAGGGAAGATCCAGCTTCTCAATAAAATCCACAGAGTCAATGAAGGCAAATAGAAAGTTGCATTTTGGCCGGGTGCGGTGGCTCACGCTTGTAATCCCAGCACTTTGGGAGGCCGAGGCGGGCGGATCACGAGCTCAGGAGATCGAGACCACGATGAAACCCCGTCTCTACTAAAAATACAAAAAAATTAGCCGGGCGTGGTGGCGGGCGCCTGTAGTCCCAGCTACTTGGAGAGGCTGAGGCAGGAGAATGGCGTGAACCCGGGAGGCGGAGCTTGCAGTGAGCCGAGATGCGCCACTGCACTCCAGCCTGGGCGACAGAGCGAGACTCCGTCTCAAAAAAAAAAAAAAAAAAAAAAAGAAAGTTGCATTTTGATCACAATCCATATAGGTCACATGTATTTCCAACTGACTACTAAGCATGTCCAACTACATTCCTATATTCCACGATTTGTTCAAATGACACCATCTCTCCCTCTGCCACTGAAGGTAGGGAATAGAGATTAGCCTCGATGTCACCTTCTGAGTGGTCTACATACCACCAGTTCTCAATCCCCATCACTTCTAGCCCTTGAGTCCTCTCTTAGCCATCCCATCCTCTCCATTTTTATTCCCACTGCCTTGGACTTAGCTCAGGCTTTGTCTCTTCTATGATGGACTAAACTAGAGACTGCTAAGTGGTCTCCTTAATGATCTGGTTTCCTAGATTTTGGCAGCAAAGTCAAAAGTCTGGTTTGGAGCAGAGGGAACAATGTCCACTTTTAAATTTGTATATATATTTTTTGAAATAGGGTCTTGCTATGTTGCCCAGGCTGGCCTCGAACTCCTGGGCTCAAGGGATCGTCCCACCTCAGCCTCCTGAGTAGCTGGGATTACAAGCACAAGCCACCACACCCAGCTAATGTCCTCCTTTTTAAAACACGACAACTCCTGCCATTTCCCGGTTCAAATCCTTCTAAAGTTCACTATGATTCTGCTTATCTCTTAACTAATTTTCTGCTATTTACCTACCCATATCGAATACTAGTCACAGTGAACCAACTTACAATTGCCCCAAAGCACCAGCCTGTTGAATATTTCCATGTTCTTGCACAGTCCCTCCTCTGTGCCTTAGTGTCTTTCCTTAGCTGGACAATTTCCCCCTCCTCCCTCTCTTCTGCATTCTTTATATACATTTCTAACTCAAAGCTCAACAATCTTGTCTGTTTAATGTCTTTATCTTCACCCTTCTTTTTGTGAGCTCCTTATCTTATTAGTTTTGAAGTCCAGCTGCTACCTGGCATATAGTGAACATTAATCAAATGTTCATTTAATTGATAATTTAATTAAGGAGTAATTTTTTTTTTTTTTTGCCTTCTAACCTCTAATACTTGATTCCCATCTGAGGATCTGGGAGAATACAGCAACTTAATACACCAATGAATTCATCAATAAGTGCTTACCGAGCTCCTGTTATGTGTCAAACACTTTCCCAGGTAATGGAGATAAATTGAGAACAAGACGACGTTCAAAGCCTTAGTTGGAGGAAACAAACACACAAATCACAAAGATTATTTCAGGAAGTGATGATGTTACAAAAATGGAATAATGGGTTAGTGAAGATTGAGGTGAAGGCAGTGTGGACTACTGTATCCAGGATGGGCAGGGAAGGTCCCTTGGACCAAATGGCCCTTTGGCCCATTTCAGCTGATATCTGAAAGATGAAAAAGAAATAACAGGGAAACTTTGATGAAAGGGTGTTTAAGTCACGAAAGTAGGAAGTGCAAAGGCCCTGAAATAGCAAAGAGTTTGAGAGACTGAGAATGAGAAAGAAGGTAGAGGGGTGGGGCATTGGGAATAAGGAGAGTAGTGGCAACAGATGAAGTCATAGAATTAGGCAAGGGCTACGTTGTGTGGGGCAGCAGTCAGCAAATCTTTCTGTAAAGGGGCCAGCTAGTAAATATTTTGGGCTTTGTTGGCTCCTGTCTCTGTTTCAACTCCTCAAGTCTGCCATGGAGCAGAAAAGCACATAGACAATCTGTAGACTAATGAGCATGACTTTGTTCCAATAAAACTTTATCTGCAACAATAGGAGGTGGGCCAGATTTGGTACGTGGGCTGTGGTTTACCAACTCCTGGAGTAAGGCAGTTGAATCCTATGGTAAGGAATTTGGATTTTATTCCAAGGATAGGCAGCCATTGAGAGGTTTTGAACAGGGGATCATATGGTCAGATTTTGCTTCGAAGAGGTTCCTGTAACGTAATTTACAACATAAGAATTGTCTTTCTCCATTTATTATTCCTTTCCCATTATGAACTCTATTTCTAATTTTCTTTTGAAAACTGAGAGGATTGGGGGAGCCTCTGGTCATTGCCTATGCCATTTACTAGTCACATGACCTTAGGTCAATTGCTTAATCTCTCAGCCTCAGTTTCCTTCTTCATAAAGCTGTAATAAGAACACCTGTCTCAAAGGGTTGTTAAATGGATTACATGAGATCGTGTATATAAAACATCTGTCACAGTGACTTCGAAAGTAAGGGCTCAATAATGCAAATCCCTTTGCCATTTTTTTTCTTCCATTGGGCCTGCATATGTCATACGCCAGTCAAAACAGGAGGATATGTAAAACTTGGGTCAAAAAATCAATTGCACAATTACAGGATAGGTAAGAAATTACTTAACGTAACATAACTGGGTGACTTGGCTGCTACAAGAGCTAATATGATTTTAATTTAAATTAATAGAAACATGATTTCTGATGACAAGAATGATGAATCTATTTGTCTTCCATGTTAGCCAAGTATTTGGAGTCCTGGAAAAAATTCTGAGTGCACTCATTTGAGAATACTAGTAAGTGAAGTACATTCAAAGAAGGTTATCAAATATAAAAGGGTTTTGGAACCCTATCATATGTAAAATGTATTGGAAGTGTTTAGATTGGGAAGAGTAAAAGAAAACTTTAAAATTGCACACATAGTTGAAAGGCTGTCACTTGGAAGAAAGATAAGACACACTGTTCTGCTGTGGAGGTGGGCCACCTTGGACCATTGCGTGGAAACTGCAGAGGTAAGATTTTTCCACAATTAAAGATCTCCATGGTGGATATGAGCTCTCAATCCATGCAAGTATTCTGGAAGCGATGGAGGAGTATTCAATAGCTGAGATAATGTATAAGAGATTTTTGCAATGCAAACACAAATACATTAAAAGACCTTTCTTTATACCTTCCTCATTTCCGATTCCTTCCTCATTTCTGCAGGGTACATTAACCAAATCTCTAGAGATCAAAAGACCCTTTGGATACTAGGGACTGGATTTTTCTCTTGGGGTCTCTGCTAAAAAGAGGATTGTGAGACCCATGAATCCATGGTTCATTAAGAGGTAGAGAGACTAATAGAGGGTTCTTGGGGGATGGGGCAGAGGGACAGGAGGGAGTGGCTAAGGTAAAAATAGAGTGGGTTCCCTTTATGTAAATGGAGTCAATTTTATATCACTGAAAAAGAGATGAAGATCAGGAGAGGAAAAATGAACTCAGCATGTTCTCACCAAAACCATTTCCAAATCTATCAACTCCTCCTTCCCTGTGCCTTTTCTCCCGGTTGGCCCTAATGAGTTGCATTTTTTCCCCGATGGCATGCAAACAAGGGAAGACCAGGAAGTACTATTTATTTGTGCCTGTCTCCTCTTCATGAAAATGTAAGCTCCATGAGGCAGTCTTTCTTGTTCATGGTTGCATCCTAATCAAATGTTTACGGAAAGAATGAGGAGTGGGAATCATTCTAGAGTGGAATATGACAGCAGGAAATAATGGTGATCAGATGAACCTCAATATAAAATCGTGAATTCTCAAGGGACACGTCTAACAATAGCTTCAAGGAACTATTGCCCCAAATTTAGTTTGGTTGTTTTCTGAGATTACCTGGCCCATGTTGTATCTGGTCAAAAAAGAACGATTCTCCAGAAATTCAGAGTAAAATAGTTCTAGTCTGTGCTTGATAGAAGAGGAAAAGCTCAATCAGGGCCAAGCAAAGTTTCCAGCTGTCAGAGTCAAGGGGAGACTCTGAGAAAATGCAGGGGAGAGGTGGCAAAGAAAAGAAAAGAAGGAATGAGCAGGAAGAGGGAAGGGAAAGAATAGGAGGGCAGGTCATTGCGTTTCTTGTGTGCAAGAAACCTGTCTTATGCCCGCAAGTGAATGTCATTTGAGAAGCAAAAATTCATTTGACTCTCAGAGGGATGAGAAACTGTACGGACAAGTGGTAGAGTGTTACTGCAGAGATTTCAGTGTGTTCTTTGGCAATACCGTCACGTTCATAGATACGATGGAAGGTAGGTATTTGTTGAGCACCTACTATGTTTCAGGCACTGTTGAGAACAGAAAGAAAAGCATCTTGCTATCTTCTATGGCAGCCTCTAATGCTGCAGTTTACTGGCCAATAGGTGTGATCAGGGGCAGATCCAGCTTTTGTGGGGCATGAAGTTTGAGGATTTTTTTTTGTTTTGAGGCGAAGTTCTTTAAGAAAAAGAATTTAAATTTTGAAAATTCAAGAATAAGTCTAGAGCCTCAAAAGGAGCCTGTGCTTTTGAGAGGTGCTGAAGCTTGAGCTTTGTTTGCTTCATAGTAAATCCAGCTCTGGCTGTAGTGATAGTTCATCAATTACTTTAATATACAAAGTGCCACCATGCTGCCTCGAAAACGTTCATTTTGGAAATCAGGGAAGGAAAGGGATGGGATGGAGTTGAAGTGGGAAAGTCAAACAGCTCAAACGAATCCACATGGCTCTAATTTATAATAGAGCAAAAGACTGATTCTTAAATGAGTTTATTTTTATTCCCTTTTGCTAAAAATTCCAGTTTTGTTAAAATGGTTAGAAAAGAAAAGGTTTTATTTCAAGTGCAAACAAATAACCCTGGATCTACATACAAGCTCTTTCCGGTGTGGAGGACTCTCCTAGGTTTCCAGTCAATGTGTTGCTGTTGCCAGGGTGATAAGCTCTGTGCTTCTGGAGTTAGACTAAAAATTCCTCCAAAATATTTTATAATCTGGTGATATTGGGCTTTGACTAGATCTCATAGATATGGGGGTGAGCAGGATTCTGAGGAATTCTCTCTCCCAGCACTCCTGTGTCTCTTGTATTTTACTGTGTATCAGAGCCACTCGGGGAGCTTATGAAACTCTTTTTCCTGCGTATTACTCTCAGGAATTCTAATGCAGGGGGACTGCTGTACAGACCAGAAGACTCCAATGCAGTCAATTCCCAGATTGCTCTGGCTAAAATCTCCTTTATTAACAACACTGCTGTATGTAGGAGGAATTATAAACATACTCAGCAAAAGGGGAAAGTGAGGCACAGGAAAGCAAAACAACTTGCTTCAGTTCCCTTCACAAGTTTATGTCCGAACGGAACATTTCGGCTTCAAGAAGTCCTGGCAAAGCCCACACACTGGGAAAAAGAGCATATTTCTGGAAGGGAGAACAGTCTAGCAAACATACAGATTTGCTAGGGAAGGGGGTAGTCGCAGTGGAATGGTGTGTGTTGATTTTAATAGACAAAGGGATTAGAACGAATAAGGTAGGCAAGAATTAGTGAACACCACAGAGACTTCTAAAAAGGACTTTGTGAGTGTTGGCAAGAGAAAAAAAAAATAGAGATTTTGTAAGAAGGGAGGGCCTCAGCGCATGGAAGGCTATGTGACAAACAAGGAACAGAATTTGATGTCTGAAGGGGTAGGGAAGGATTTGCACAGTCCCCCGCAGATCACAGGCCCTCAATCAATGTTTGTCGAAGGAATTTGCAAAGGAGGCCGAGTACTAATGTTGCTTCGATTTGATAACTACCATTTTCCTGGTTGCCGTGTTCCTGGTGTGGGATGTCAGCCAGAAATCCAATAAGCAGAAACAGACAATGTGAGGTAATGCCAGAGAGGTTGGACTCTGGTTAAGACTGTCAGAGACACAGGCCCAGTAGTAAAACTAGCCTGAGAGGGTGAAGGTGACTGACTCTTTAGAGACACTTCTCCAATCAGCTGGGGTGTGGGAGTGGGGATGGGGAGGTGTGCCCATGCGAGGGAAGGAGTGATTTCATCTATTTAATGAAAAATGACCTGAGCATTTCTCTGAACCTGGAAACTCCCCATCTAACTGGGGCCAAGGAAAACAGGATTAGGTCTTATTTCTTCTACAATGGCTTTGCGTCTGCTTAGAATGAGTTAAACTGGAGGGAGCAGAAAAATCATCCCCTTTCGTTGTCTCTGCAGAGAAATCTGGATGGCTCTGAATCATTTAATGGGTTAATACTACAGGCTTCCCTCTGGTTCCCTGTAGACATTGTTTTTCTCTGGCTTCCTTTGCTTTTTAAATGGATACTCCATTTCTTGGGTATGTGTTCATAGGAACAGAAAGTTTGCCATATTAAAACCAGATAAGCAAGTCACCCCTCTGGCATTCTGTCTACTGACAAGCTCCTGATTTCAGGTCTAATATTCCCTGTGACCTCCGCAAGGGACAGCTTTTGCCCTGAAGCATGAGGTCATGAAAACCACAACAAACATTTTTGCCAGAGTGAGCAACTACTGACATGTAATTTTCTGTGTGATCTATTGGAGTGGCACTTTTCAAGATTTTTCTGCCTAGATTTTTGGGAGATGCACAGTCTTTTCCTCAGCGTGTGTTCTAGGATTGCCAAAGGTGCTGATAAAAAACAAAAACATCACAGGGATCAGCACTCCACAATGTCTTTTGTGCTCCAATTTGCCAAATCATCCAACAGGAGAACTGGGTGAATAAATCCACAGGGCCACTTTCTTTTTAATGCAATGTATATTTATTGTAAACAATAATATACAAAAAAAAGAGAAAGAAAAAGGGAAAGGTAAGTTTCACGGAGAGAACAAAAGGTTTGGGGCTGGGAGGGAAACAAGTGAAACAAACAAAACATGAACACAAACCAAAGCTTTTACCTAAAGACAAAATATGATTTAAATGCCAGGTTTCTTAAGTTACAGAAATATCTTTTTAAAAAGATCCGCTTTTATACAGAAATTGAAGGATGCCATATTATGAGTGCTTTAAGATTTTATTCTACTGACTTCTAAAACTGTTAATATATCTTTTTTTAAATAAAAAAAAGTTTGCTGTCTTTTTTAAAAAGCAATCCTCAAACTCTCTAGCCACAGCAGTAATTAAGATTAAGGTCTGTCAGTGGGCTGATCCCCTCCAGGTAGCCTCCCTCACTCCAAGAGAAGATGCAGAGAAATATCGATGACACATGCTTGCATTGTTTTTGTGTCAAAACACACACACACACACACACACACACACACACACACACACACACACAAATATAGGGCAGCCCAAAGGTCTGTGGCAGAAAACACTGCAAATGACTCAGTGATACACTACATTTGCAATCTCTCATTTATACAAAAAGAGAAACAAGTTTCCAGTTTGTTTTCAACAAAAACAACAAAGAAAAAAGGGATGGACAAAAAGGCATTTATACAAATCTAGGGTGAGGAATCCAAAGAAACTTGCTTTTAATAATAAAAAAAGATTAAAGAGATAAATAAAAAAAAACTGGTTACAGTTAAGAACATAATTTAACAGATGACCATACCCTTTGAGGAAGGCTCCAACAACCTATTTTAAAGAAGGTAAAATTGAAGAAAAAAAAAAAAAGTTTTTTTTTTGTTTTAATTAAAACCTCTCCTTACAAAATAAATAATTTTAGCACGTGGAATGTCTTGAAGGTTAACTGCTGGTGTTCAGAGAGGCACAGGTGACAGAGCGAGCAGGCATCTGCCTTCCACATGGGGCCCAGGCAGGCAACCAGGGGCAGTGTGCTCGGGCACTTACTGGCTGCTGAAACATTCCCAGAACAGATTTCATTTCCTTTGCTTGCCTTTTACCTCTTTAAGACTGCAGTGAACAAGCAAAGGCAGGAGGAAATGCACTAAAAGAAGAGTGCAAATGTTTCCCAGCAGCACGGTTTTAAGGCTCAAGGTGTTTTTCTGTTGTTTAAAAAATATATATACGATAAAGCTTACCAAATGCTTCTCTAGACTAGTGTTTACTCCCATAATTGCAAAATAAGGCCTTTTTTTTTTTTAAGGCAGCTCCTCCTTGAATCGCAAAGCCTGAGGAATTAAGCAAAGTTAACCCCCAAAACTGATCACATAACACAATTCTGTTTTTAAATGTTAATACAACAGGATCTTTTTTTCTTTTTGTAAGAGAACGCAAATCTGTACAAAAATACTCTGGTTGCAAGAAAAACTAGGGCACACTGTTCAACTAAGAGTAGTTTAGCTGTTGGAAAAATAAGAGCATTTAATTTTATCTAAAAATATGTATAAATCCCCTCAAAATGGTAATGAGTCATACACAGTACATACTAAAAATATTTAAAATAGAGAATATTCCTCACAGAGGACTTTTTTCTTTAATTACTGCTAAAAAAATAATTACAAAGTCCAAACAGGCAGAGAGATTTAGCACACTGATCACACGATTCTCCATCATCCTCTACGCTTGCTCTGAAGAGGGTTTAAAAAGTCCAGTTTCTCGCTGATTTCGCTGCTCCATTTAGCCAAGGTTGGCCTGGCCACTGATTGGCCACAAGTGGGTAATGCGCTTGGATAGGTCATGTTTGTGTCTTGGAAATTTGGGTACGAGTTGCCTTTAGCTTAAATGTTTTTAAGGAAGAAGAAGAAGAAAAAAAATAAAAAAAACAAAAAAACACAAATGTCCAAAGGGAATTCTGGTTGGTCCTCTCTTTCTTCGGTTATTTTTAGGATCATTTCGGCCATCTTCGCCCTTCGTGGGAGGCCTCCTCAAGGTCGGGTGAGCTGTGTGTAGACGGGTTGTTCCCAGTGCTGGGGGCTGTGGGTCTGCGGGATGGAAGGGACCCCAGAGGTGTCGGCGATGGGGGTGTACATGGGGCGCTGGGCGGGGTTCATGTAGGTGAAGGTGGAGTAGAGGCCGGTGCCCTGGCCCGCCGCGTGGCTGTAGTAGGAGCTGGAGTTCTGGTGGTCGGTGTAGTCGTACTGTGAGCGGGTGATGGGCGGGTAGGAGGGGCTGTAGTGCGGGAGGTTGAAGGGGCTGTAAGCGATCTGCTGGGGCGAGTGCTGCTGCTGCTCGCTGTAGTGGCTGGGACTCAGCTGCTCCGTCTTGATGTGCGTTCGCTGGGACTGGCCCGGCTCGCTGCTCAGCGTGGTCAGCGTGTGCGCCTGTGGCTGCTGCGGGGGCGCGGCCGGCTGCTGCGGGGGCGCTGCCTGCGGCTGGGGGGGCGCCTGCGGGGCCGGCGGGGCCTGTGGGGGCTGCTGCGGGGGCGGCGGCGGCGGCGCCTGCTGCTTGGACATCCACACGTGGCCCGCGCTCGCCGGGGTGGCCGCAGTGCTGCTGATGCCGTAGCTGCCCGTGTAGGTGACCTGGCCGTGCGTGGCCGGCACCCCCGGGTGGCCGTTGGGCGGCAGGTACTGGTCAAACTCGTTGACGTCGAAGGTCTCGATGTTGGAGATAACGTCGCTGCTCAGCTCGCCGATGTCCACGTCGCGGAAGTCGATGGGGGGCTGTCTGCCCCCCTCTGGCAAGGGGCGCCCCTCTCGCTTCAGGTCAGCCTTGCCCGGCTGCACGTCGGTTTTGGGGGTTGTGGGTGGGGTCGGTGGGCCCTGGGATTGCCCTGCGGACAATAAAAGAACAAGCACGGGAAAATCAACAAGGGCCGTGCAGATGCCCTAGTCTTAGGCACCCTCCAGGGACCCTCCCTTGCTGCTAAAGTGTAGTAAGGGCCCGCACCCGCGCGGAAGGTGCGCTGCACCGGAGATAAGTCGCCCAATGATTAACCCGCCGGTACACACTGGACAGCCTCCTTTTATCAGGGGAGGGTCTGGGGCCCGGAGGGTCCGGAAGACCAAATTGCTACTTGTGTAAGAGCCCTGTGTGTGCTTTTGGGGTGGCGGACCAGAAAAGAAAGGGGAGGTCTTGTAAGGCTGTAAGGCCATTTTACCTCCCAATAAAAAAGTTAATCTCTTCGGATGCTGGGATTGAGTTGGTGTGTGTGTGTGCGTGTGTGTGTGTGTGTGTGTGTGTGTGTGCGCGCGGTTTGGGTGCCTCTTAAGCTCCGGGTAGAGAGGGGAGCGAGACAGGCGCAAAGGGTAGTGTGTCCCTCCCGGGAAGCATAAAGTCCCCAAGAAGAATCTCCCAGGCGGAGGGCAGGGGGTGTGCCAGGCGGGACTGGGGTGGCTTGTCCGGCGGGGCCGAGGGGCGACTCACCCGAGTGCTCGCCGGGGGAGTGCACTTCGCTCATGCCCGAGGAGGAGTGAGGCGAGTCGGCCTGCAGCGCCTTGAAGATGGCGTTGGGGGAGATGTGCGTCTGCTCCGTGGCCTCCTCTGCCTCCGCCTGCCCGTTCTTCACCGACTTCCTCCGCCGCGGCTGGTACTTGTAATCCGGGTGGTCCTTCTTGTGCTGCACGCGCAGCCGCTCCGCCTCCTCCACGAAGGGCCGCTTCTCGCTCTCGTTCAGAAGTCTGCTCGGGGCGGGGCGGGGGGCACAGAGAAAAAGAGGAAGAGGGGTCAGTGAAATCCGCCAAACTGTCAGGTCGGCGGGGAGGAGGCGGCGACCCAGACCACTCGGCTTCCTCTGCACACAACTCCATCTTCCCTCCTGCCTGCAACCACAGCTCATAACTTTTCTTAAAAATAAATAAATAAGTTCCTGCAGTCTGACCTGAGCGGTCACTCCCCGCCCCCCCCCCCCCCCCCCTTCTATTTCTATTTTGGAAACGCTGGAGATGAAAACGACTCCTGCTGCTGCCCCCTAACCGCCTTTGCTGCTCGACTTACCGCCCCCAACCCCAAGAGCCTTTAAAAACTTTCCCCCAAATTACTTAAGCTGCAAGAAGCTCCCCAATTCTCACCCCCCCCATATACTCCCAACTATTTCCAGTAGCCTCCCTCCTCCTGCCTCCCAATTCCTACCAAGGGTCTCCTCCAACCTCGGTTTCTCCCTTGCCCCATCTCCGTGGGTGTAGTGGGGCTGCACGAGAGAGTGTAGTTTTAAGAGGCGGGGTAGAGGGGAGGCAAGCTTCACTTCCCCGCCCCGATTGAGCTTCCAGGCGAGGGGAGAGCAGGCTGGCAGCCTCCTCCTTCCGTCTCCCACCAGTCTTCGTCCATCCTCCAGCTACCTCCCCCACCCCTTCCACTTACCAACCCCCTCCTCCGCGTCCCCGCGAGCAGCCCAAGAACTTTGTCAAACTCTGAGCCACAGTTACACCCCGTTCCCACTCCCACGCCCATCCCGCCGGCTCCCGGAACGGCAACTCCCGGGCGATGGGAGGCGGGGCGGGGCAAGTCAGCCGTGGCCAGCGCCCCCAGCCGCCGCGATGCCCACCCTGCCGCGCCGCCCCCGCCGGGCCCTACCTCCAGAGCTTGCCCAGCGTCTTGCTGAGCTCGGCGTTGTGCAAGTGCGGGTACTGGTCCGCGAGCTTCCTGCGCGCCGCCTGCGCCCACACCATGAAGGCGTTCATGGGCCGCTTGACGTGCGGCTTGTTCTTGCTGGAGCCGTTGACGCGCACCGGCATGGGCACCAGCGTCCAGTCGTAGCCCTTGAGCACCTGGCTGACCGCCTCGCGGATGCACACGGGGAACTTGTCCTCCTCGCTCTCCTTCTTCAGGTCGGGCTCGCCCTTGGGGAACGTGTTCTCCTGGGGCCGCGTGTTCTCGGTGTCCGAGCCGGAGCCCGACGGGCAGGGCGAGCCCGCGGAGTCCTCGGACATGGTGGGGCTGGGGGCGCCGGACAGGCCCTTCTCCTGCTCGTCGGTCATCTTCATGAAGGGATCCAGGAGATTCATACGCGGGCCCGGGGCAGGGGGCTGGTGGCCGGGAAAGGCGAGAAGCCGCGGCGGCTCGGGGACTCGAGGCGCGGGCTCCTCTCCCCTCGGCTGCCCGGATGCGGAGCGAGCGGCTCCTGGCGAGGCTGGCGCGTCGGCCGGCTACCGCGGCGAGCACTTAGGAAGGCGCGGGGTGGCCAGTCCGCAGCTGCCCGCTCCAAGTGGGGGGAAGCGAATTGGAGAGGAGGAGGAGGGGAGGAAGAAGAGCAAAAGTGGGGGAGCTTGCACCCCTTCTCTTCTCCTGCAAAGAAAAGTTTCCGGGGTTGAAATTGGCGAGTCTCCGCGCCACTGAAGTTTCCAGTCAGTTTCGAGCTCCGCTCTCCGCTCTCCAACTCCCAGCCCAGGGTCTCTTTAATAAATACTCCGCCTCACCTTAGAGCCACCCGCCAATCACAGCACAGCAGTCCCAGGGTTGGCAGGCAGCTGATTGGACCCGATTTTGGGGAGGGAGGCGGATTGTGGCACTGGGCTGGGTGACGAGACGGGAGGGGAGGAGAGGGGAGGGGAGCGCAGCCAAAGGGTGGACGGTCGGGTAGGGGGGGCGGGGGGTGCTGCGGGGAAGGCGGGGGACCCGGGACTTCCAAGTGTGTAAGTTTGTCGTACTCTCGGAATGCCAGAATTTTAGTGCCTTCTCCGCGCGAATCTTTATGTGTGTGTGTGTGCAAGTGTGTGTGTCTGGACTAGGATCTACCCCCACCTCCGACATTTCTTTTCACTGCTCTCTCCGCGGCACCGGGGACTTAGCTGGAGTTTGCAGTATTCGAAAAGCAGCCGCTTCTTAATGCGTAGCCGAGTTTACGCGCCTGGAGCGAGCCTGCCTGCCTGCAAAAGTGCTTAGAAATAGTCTTTTGAAGCAAATGTTTTGGTGACTCAACGCCCGCTGTTCCTCCGTAATAATCCATATAAATAGATTAACATGCTCGGGTTCGCCGGGGCTGGTGCGGCTGGTCAGGATTCTGCTGCGCTTTTGCAAAGGGAGTCAATGGAAAGCAAAGCTAAGTCCCCGCGAAGGTTGGCAGCGGCGGCCGTGGCCACGCAGGAGCCCGGCGCTCTCGGGGCCGCCCCGCGCCACACCGACCTTGAGCTCTGACAAGTCCTTCTCCAGCCCCCTCTACCCGCGACCCTGCCAACGCTCCTCAGTAACAGGGCTACTGCTCTGACGTTTTGGTCTTTGCCTCCTGGCCGAGTCAAAAACGTCAGCCGAGTCGCCCTGTCTTGGGAGAGTTTGCTAACTGCTCTGGCTTTGAGAGATCGAAGTTTGCCAATGCAGCTGTCCCGGGCCGCGAGGCCCAGGCCGGTCACTTGGTTTGTAAAAGACCAAACAAATGGGCACCATCGCAGACAAAACTCTCCACTCTGGCGGAGTCGTGCTGCTTGCCTGCTTTTGCTGGCATTTACTAAACACCTGAAGGGGTGAAGCGCCGGTGCTTCTGACTCTAGTCCGGTCGGTTCAGACCTGCATATAGTTGGGAGTTCTGGGGGAGGCATTGGTGGTGTCTCTCATGTATTTCAAGTGTGATTTGAGCACAACCTTTGTGTTTACACGAAATGCTTAGAGCCAGGTTGGGTAAGTGCGGAGCTATCTGCTCTGAGACAGAAGAAAAGTCTTGGTCGCTTGCGGGTTCCGTGCTTTCAGAATGCCAAATAAACGCACGACATTGGGAAACTCTTAATTTTAAACCGCCCCCCCCCCCCCACTTTTGGGCTCTTGCAAAAATTCGCCTCTAATTAAATTATTGTTATGGTGAATCGGCCCACATCATATTAAAAACTTGTTTTTTTCCCCTTTCTAATTTGCGAAGTGAGGACACTATCACAAGATCCAAATCGATGTCCTTCCGGGAGAATTTTTTAAGATCTTGTTTTCTCTCGTTGTCTTCGGAAGAAGCCCGACATTTCTTAAAGGAAATGGAACTCTTCATAAGGTAGTAAGTTACAGCCTTGTTCAACGGCATTTTTTCTTTTTAACGAATGTAACTTCTTCAAATGGGATGTTTCTGGTGCCCTATAGCTCGTTTACAAATTTAAGAGATTTGCATACAATAGTTTCGTATCCAGGGCTCTGTGATTACTTTCAGAAAGTGTAAGAACAGCATCGTCCTTTCCTAGGAGAAAAAAGTCCGCGTAGTGTGGACCTATTTCTGTGTCCTGGGTAGAAGGGCATTGTGTGTACAGTATAACTGTGTAATTCTCAGACACCTGATTCAGGAGACTCGGAGACCATCGGGCAGACATTTTAGCCAGGTCGTCTGTACTTAGTTGTATTATATTGTAATTACCATGTTTGCTGGAATAAAGTCAATGAAGAGGGCTATGACTTTAAGATATTTTGGAATATTTCACTAAATATGTGTCAAGATATATACGTATATGTATAAATATACTTTTAATGCAATTATGCAATAAGATACTAATATGTAGAGTTTTATATCATAAACGACTGGGATTTATACATTTCCCGTTGATTTGATGCAAGCATTTTTGAATTTTACATCTTCCTGAAAACTTACGATGAACAGGCGACTTAAAAATGGACTGCAGTTTTTATATGTATCCAGAGGGGGCGCCAAGAGCCCAGAAACTGTTTCCAACTCCGAGAACCAAGGAAAACTTGGATGGTGGTGGCTGGGGGTGGTGTGTTCCACTCAATCTGGACTGCTTTGCTGCTGAGATTTATATTTGCAGGAATTCCTACGCGATATTCCCTCCTGTGCGGATCCACCTCTGCGCAGCTCAGTGAGAGAACTTGTGTCTGTAGAGAACCGGGTTAAAAAAGAGCACTTGAGATGCCAGCCGTTTCTATTCTGCGCAGAATTTGGGGACTGAGGCCAGGAGAAGGCCTCTATTCCCCAGGTGCCAAGCGTTGCCACAGTCAGGCCAAGTCTAGCGCGTGACACTGTCAGATCGCGAGTGGATCGGTCCTGCATTTCTGCGGGGGCCTCCCGGTGTCCACTCCCCTTTCCCCATTCAGGGGCTCCATTCGCTTCGTTGTGGCTTTCTCAGGTCGCCCCGACCCCTCCTCCCTGACCTGGGAAGACGCGCGCAGTCCCTGACCAGAGGACCTCAGACACAGGTAGAAGGAAAGGAACTCGCTCCTGATGTTCAGGTTACAGATCTGGAAACTAAGGCTGTTGACCCAGTATTAGCTAGAGCATTTAGCCAGGGGCGAAACGAGCCAGGGTCCTCCATCTGATGCGGTGAGGGAGGGAAAGGGCGCAGGTCAAGAGGCAGGAGACGGAGGGCGCTTCTCCGTGTTCGGGACGTGCTTTCGGATACCCGCTCTTGAGCAAGCGCCGCGAGGTCTGCCGCCGGGAGCGGAGACACAGAGGTGCGAGTGGCTCCCCAGGGAAGCCCTCGGGAAACCGAGGTCTGGGATCTCCCCCTTTCCCGCTCTTGCACGTCCCGGGCCGGCGCCGGGCTCAATTTCCCCAGTGGGGGCCGCCAATCTCTCCTCCGCGTCTACGCGGGAGCTGAGACCGGAGCCCAGAGTTTCTGGCGCAGGGCGAGTTTCGCGCAAACACTCAGTGCCCAGGAGGCGGGTGAGGGATGCGAGCGGATGGGGTTCTTTTTACCTGGCGAATTAAGGACCACAACCTCCTTATCCAAACTTCCTTAGCGAAAGTGGGGACGGTGTTTAAATCCGTTTTCAGTAGGGACGCTTTTCTGTCCTTAGGGAAAGTTTGGTGGGGTGAGCAGCGGGGTCCCCCAAATATCTCAGCCTCGGGCAATGTTCTCATTAGAGGTGATGGGAGAAGGGGTTACCCCTTGTCCATTCCAGTTCCCCGGGCCGGGTCCCTTGCAGGTAGAAGACTCCAGTCCCTGGAGGGACAGGTCCCCGTGTCCCGGGCTCCCAGCCGCTCCTGTAATTAGTACTTTTCGCTGGGCTTGGAGAGTGTTTATCGTCCGCTCTTCACGCCGGACACGAGTTTCTTGTGGAAGGGAGCGGCCGGTAAGCCAGTCTCAGGACTGGCGCTGGGCTGGACAGCAACAGCTAAGGGGAAAAGGAAAGTACCAGATAGCGTCGTAGGTGCGCAATAAGTATCTGTTGACTGACCGAATAGATGTCACCTGTGGACATGTTGCCCGAGTGAGTGCATGTTCCATCACAGCCGCCAGACCTCCCAGCGACAGTTGCGAACACGCGATGCGTGTGCATTCCTGCGTGTGTATTTCTCCCCACACGGGAGCCCGACTGTGGGAAGTTGTCCGGCATGTGCCACCCAGGGCTGTGGAATCCCGACCCCGCTAAAACTGCAGACCAAGAGGCACGTTTCAGTTTTCTTCCCTTTCCTGTTTTCGAAAAAAAAAAGAAAGATGAGGTGGACGGGAGGTGTCGGGTGAGGGGGCGCGAACCTCCAGTCTGCCCTGGTGACCTGGCTGGGTCTGGGGGCGTCGGGCGGCTGTAACACAGCAGGGCGCCCGGGGGGTACGGACCGGAGCCCATGCCAGAGACCAGACGAGCTGGCTAGTCGTGGAGCTGTGGAGCCGAGCAGGGAAAAAGGAGGAGTGGGAGTGGAAGGCCCCAGTCCCAAAGGGATTGCGCTCCCAAAGGGAGTGTGCTGTTTATTCATTCTGGGTTTTCTCAAAGTATCTGTCCTTAGCAGTGGCCCCGGGGAGCCGCGCGTCACGCAGATTCCCTCAACTCATCCCTAGAACGCCCTGCGGAAAATTTCCTAGGCCATCTCTTCCCCCTAACGCCCACTCCCACTATTTTAAAAAGTCTTTCAGGCATTTTTAGCTGAAGGTGATTTTGCCTTGGTGATTTAAAAGTAAAGATAAAGTAAGCGCTCAACGCAGTGGTGCCTCCTTTGCGACATACTCGGCCGGGGTCACTTTGGCCACAAGAGCTTCCTCCGCACCAGCACCTGCTCCTCCCCCTCGATCACCTTTCAGTTTAGGTCTATGCAGTCTCAGGTACCGACCAAAGACAGCCGAGATTCTCAGGATGGTTTTGTGGGGTTTCCCTAGGGGAGGGCAGGCTCAATGGCGATGATTTCATCTCAGCCTGGAGGGATTCTAACCAGCGCTTCCCTCTAAGAGATCCTATTGGGTGGGTGATTATTCCGGATCTTAATCAGAGAAAATGTCCCCATCAAGCCACGGAAATAGAGGACATGCTTGTAAGGTACAATTTCGAAGGTAAGGGTCAGAGTTAAAGACCAATTATCCTGTCTTCCCTGCGATCCTTTCCGTCTCAACAGGACCCGGGAAGTCCCGGGCAAAGCGCATCTCCCTGGCTCCTGCAAGCTACAGCTTCACCCAACTTCGTGTTGGGCTCCGTTTTGGTTTTGGAGCGGCGTGAGGGAATCTCGGGGGCTAGGTCGACTGCCACTGACCTGAGCTCCGGACTCGGGGGGCAGCGCGTCCTGTCCCAAGGGCCTCCCGCCCCCGGGAAGGCCAAGGTCGTGAGGTCATACCCCAACTTTTGGGCTTCCGCGAGAGTAAAGCCCCCGGATGGTCCTCGGAGCTGTGACGTCACAAAAAGTGCTTGGGGTAGGCGTACCCACGGCTTTGTTAAACAGCCCAGGGGCTTCGAGGAGGAGTGGGGGCCCAAAGCAACTCAGGGACCCGTTGAGCTTCCTGCTTTGTCATTGTTTATTTCAAATTAATTTCATGGTGCCTGTCGCTGACTGCAAAGCTGCAGGAGAGACAGGCTGCCCTCGGGGTCTCTCCCAGCCTGAATAGGCAGACCAGGGATTTTTGAGAAAGCAGAGATTTTTGGTTTTCTTTTCTTTTCTCTTTTCTTTTCTTTTCTTTCTTTCTTTTCCTTCCTTCCTTCCTTCCTTCCTTCCTTCCTTCCTTCCTTCCTTCCTTCCTTTCTTCTCTCTTTCTCTTTCTTTCTTTCTTTCTTTCTTTCTTTCTTTCTTTCTTTCTTTCTTTCTTTCTTTCTTTCTTTCTTTCTTTTTCTTTCTCTTTTCTCTCTGTGCCATCTCTTTCTCCCAAGGCCCTTTCTCTCACTGTTGTAAAAGGAAGAAGTGGAATAGTAAATGTCTTCTTTTTCTGTCTTCAGCCTTTTGTTTTCCGGATGGGTTGTGAAATTTGGACTGGCTTAGGAGAGGACAGTGTTTTTGGATCCTCCCCCCTTCCAAATCATTAAGACCCAGAAAATATAACAGTGTTCCTGTCACTATCTTTTGGATCACATGTGTTTACCTCAGTGAGAAAGGGCAGGTTGTTTTCTTCCGCAGAGTTCTAGGACTGGAACCTGTTATTTTTTCTTCCCTAGTTTCCAGGTTGGCTAAAATGTGAGGGAAGTCCTGACAAAACACAGTCAGAAGGCATCAACTGTATCACAGAAACTGATCCCCTTTGAGGTCCCCCTAAAACTCGCCAAACTGTCAGCTTTGGTTGGCAAAAGAAGACTATTTGTCTCATCTGCCTTAATATCCACAGGCAAAGCAGAGACAGATAAACAGTTACTAGTATAATTTAGGGGTAGGGTCACTATAGATTCAAGTATATGGGCATTTAATCTTTCCCCTAAATACTCATTTTCTTGGAGCAGTGGAGACATCTCATTGGTTGAGATGTTTTCCTCAGCAGCCAGGAGAAAAGGTGGTGTCTGACCATGACTGAGGGGTTGATACCATACCTGGAAGGTGTGCTTTCTACCATATGATGATTGGACAGAAAGGCAGAGTGGGTTTGCTCAGATATTCCGCCCAGGCATTCACCCTATCCCCACGGCTCCAGGGTCCACTTCTCCCCAGGGACCTGGCTCTAGAGTTTTCCTAGGGAGCTCCCAGTAGAGCATTAGTTTGAACCCCAACTATATTAAATATATGCGGTATCATGGGCGGCAAAGCAGGCGGTTGCGGATGCTTGCAAATTTGCAAAGCATGGACCAACATGAGGCTGGGCAGGGATTGGGGGAATGGGGTGGCTACATCTAAATGTTTCTGGGACTCCAGATGACGGAGTAGAGTTCTGGGTAGAGGAAGTACAACGTGGTGGAGACACCATGTCCTTTCCATCCTGTCTTTCCCTGTCACTTGTCATGTCTCTCCCATTTAGCCCAACGTCAAATCATTCTGATTTTTGAATAAATCAATTCAGTGAATATTGCTTGAGGGCTGACAATGTGCCTAAACTTCTGAAGGAGACAAGATTTGGTCTCTGCTATTGTCTCCAGGTCTGGTTTCCAACAGAATCCAGCCTCTGTCCATGTGAACTCTGCTCTGTCCTCTGGGCTTATAATGTTCTGAGACTCTCTTGCTGCCTGTTTCATGGATTCCCCCTCTATTTCCCTGAGATGACTCGCAGGTCACAGAAAGCTGCCTCCCATCCTTGCGGCTCCATCAAGGTGCTTTGGAGGCAGGTAAAGCACAGGTAGGGACTGGCACCCCAAACTCCTGGCTCGATGGCAGACTCAGTCCCATCTCTTTCCTCTTGGCCCCAGGAGCCCTGCTGATGCCGTGTTGCCCTTTGACTGGGCCATCTTCTTTCCCTGCCCTCGCCCCTTCTTGGTCCAAGCCCAGAAATGCCTTGTAGTGTGTGGTACGCTTCACTCTGGCTTTGGAGGACATCTGCCAACCAGCACAGTGGTGATGACAGTTTCCAGATGATTTTCCAGGAGCAAAGAAATGTTCTGGGGGAGGAGAGAGTGGCATTGGCCAAACACTGAGTGGGCTGAACATTGTGGTTCCGGAAGAGGCCCAGGGAGGTGGAGTTTCATGAGGCTCAAAGATTTCTTTTTCCCCTTTAGATTCTGCCTAAAGCAAAAGTCACTAATTGCTTTGTATTTTCCTGGCACTTAAATGGTTCTCTGGTTTCTGACTCTTCTCCAGGAACTTAGGTTTGAGGAAAGCAGGGCTTCAGGGTGGTATCAGCAGGGACATTTGCCTCTAAGCTCACCTTCCTCAGTTCAGCTAGGCCCAAGGCCTACTTCAGCCAACTCTTGGGTTACTATAGGATCCTCAGCCAAGTGGACTGCACAGTCTGGGCAGAGGATAGAATACAAACTCACCTATTCCCTTCTCCTGTCTCTGGGATTTGCCACTCCAAATTCACTTCTGCTCGAAGCATTTTGATATTTAGTCAGGCAAACCAGGAAGTGCTAGTGAAGTTGTTTTGGAGACTTAAGAATGGGTTCAGGCCAGGCGCGGTGGCTCACGCCCATATTACCAGCACTTTGGGAGCCTGAGGGGGACGAATCACTTGTGGTCAGGAGTTCGAGACCAGCCTGGCCATCATGGTGAAACCCGGTCTCTACTAAAAATACAAAAATTAGCCAGGCGTGGTGGCACACGCCTGTAATCCCAGCTACTCAGGAGGCTGAGGTAGGAGAATTGCTTGAACCCGGGAGGCAGAGATTGCAGTGAGCTAAGGTTGTGCCATTGCACTCCAGCCTGGGTGACAGAGTGAGAATCTATCTCTAAATAAATAAATAAAATAAAATAAAATAAAATAAAATAAAATAAAATAAAATAAAATAAAATAAAATAAAATAAAATAAAATAAAATAAAATAAAATAAAATAAAATAATGAGTGCAGAGAAAAGATTCAGTTCTCGATTCTGAAAAATCTTGGATTTATATGCTGACTTATACCTCATCTTCACTTTTCTTTTTCATATACTAGGAAGGCTTTCTTTCAGTCCTTTCTTGCAACTCTCCTTTTCAGGGAAAGGTGTCTGTCCCAGATAAAAGCTGCCCGCACCTATCTTACCTTGGGAAAGATGTGAGGCTTATTCAGACTATGGAGTAAATGACTACTAAGGCTTCATATGTTCTCATTCTAAGAGGCAATGAGACTTAAATAAGGGGTAGAGATCTAGTTTAAATGCTAACCCCTCTGTGAAAATTTGAGGACTCCCCAGGAAAAGCTATTGGCTCCCGTCTCTGTATTTTTATAACATTTTGTTCTGGCCTCTATTGTGCTGCTGTCTTTGTGCATATAGGGTCCACAGCTGAAATGTGATCTCCTCAAGGAAAAGCACGTAGTGTTATCCTCTTTGTATCCTCAGTCTGTGTACCACATAGAATCTGCTGAATAAATGTTCATGTAGGGAATGAATGCTAAAATATAGCCAAAGCAATGAATACCTAATGGTAGAATTTCAGCCATTAGGCACACGGTGGGACATCTTGATCACTTAGATGGAATGTCCTTAAAGCTCCCTTTGAAATGTGTCTGGCAGATGGCTCCTTATGCCACTTACAAGGGAATCTGTCCTTGTCTTGGCACCTTCATATAAATTTCCTACCCTCTGATTTTTTTTTTTTTTTTTTTTTTTGAGAGAGGGTCTCATTCCCATCGCCCAGGCTAGAGTGCAATGGTGTGATTTCAGCTCACTGCAACTGTGACTTCTTGAGCTTAGGTGGCCCTCGCACTTCAGTCTCCTTAGTAGCTGGGACTACAGGTGCGCACCACTATGCTCTGCTAATTTTTTGTATTTTTAGTAGAGATGGGGTCGCACTATGTTGCCCAGGCTGGTCCCGAACTCCTGGGCTCAAGTGATCCTCCTGCCTGGGCCTCCCAAAGTGCTAGGATTATAGGCATGAGCCACCGTGCCTGGCCTTGACTTCCTTCCATAAGAAAGAGTGTTGTAGATCTCCTTTGGAGAATATTTGGAATGATGGATATAAAGCTTTCAGACTGCAAGCTTTATACATTTCTGGCATGGATTTACAGGTTTTGAGAAAACAATCAAACCGCAAACTGAAATCATTATTAACATATCAGAACCTCTAAAACCCCCAGACCTTGCTGCCCAAATAGACAATGAAAATAATTTTTTTTCTTCCTGGTTTTTTTGCTTGCTTTTCTAAGTTCAATGCACAGCCCTTTCACAGATGAGCCCTGGTGGTGGTGTGGCTGACTGGTGAATGAATGGTGGGTGGAAATGGTGGTTGTGGGGAGTTGGTGCCTAGGAGACAATTATGACCTGGTCTTTCTCTGCAGCTCCTCTTGGGAAGGCATTTTCTTCTTTCTGCAAACTGCTGCTGTTTGTTTGGAGAAGGAGAGCTGTGGGTATGGAATTAGCGGGTGTCATGTGGGCTGCACGTGTGGCTGGAGCTACCTGAAATCTGTAGGCTAATCACTCCCAGATGGCTCCAGGGACTGCAGTCCCCAGAGCCCCAGAAGCACAAATCCCTTCCCAGGCCCTCCTGTAGAAGGAGAGGGGTGGGAGTTAAAGGGGAAGCGAGAATGGCAGTGAGTGTACACGGTGTGTGTTGTCTGTATCATTCGTGCCTCTGACCCTGCATCCTCTGACCTGGGGCATTGGAGAAACAAAATCACCCGCCACTACTTTTGCCCCTAATCCAAACTGTGATTTATTTGGAAGAAGAAGGAGGAGGAGTAGGAAGAGGTGAAAAGGAAAATGAGGACAGGAGGAGGAGAGAAACATTAGCTTCAGGAACTGTTGCATTGGCTTGGGGGTGGGGAAGGATGGGCGGGGTTCATTTAAACAGCTATTTACTTAGTTATTAAATGTCAAAAGTGCCGTAGCTTTTTGCTGCTTCTGGGTGAAACCTGTTGCTCAGATGGGTGGGGTGATGCACTGAGGGGTCACTGGAGAGGCACTCTCTTCCAGCCCGTGGGCAGCCACCACATGTAGGAAGTGTGGGGTGTCAGCTTGGGGAGGAGAAGCCTTGGTTTTGGCCCCCTGTCCGTTTAGAGCCTGTATTCTCTCTGTTTTGTCAGCTTCCACCCGCAACTGTGGCCTCTATGCCTCTCCCCTGCAACCAGCCTTTGCCTGGACTCAGTGATCACAGCTCTACGCAGCCTCCCCTGAACAAACACCCATTCGCACACTGCGCCATCACTCATTGACGTGGGGGAATCCTGGGAGGACACGCCTATTCATTCTCTCCCTCTGTCTCTCTCATACACACACATGCGACACTCCAAAGCACACATATTCATTTGCTCTTGTTCCTTCTCAAATGATTCCATCACTAATACACATTCCTTGCTGCCGCTTCCTGCTTTCGCTTTTGAAGTGCCCTTCCATCCACTCCTCAGCTCTATTCCCTGCATATCTCTAGGAGGCTGTGAGGGGAAGGAATTATTCTCTTTGTTTTCCACCTAAAGAAGCAGAAGCTCTGGCAATAGCCGGCTGCTTGCTCAAGGTGACACAGTTAATGGAGAGGCAGATCTCTGGATGCTGCGTCTCAGGGGCCACGCCTGCCTCCCCCGCCGCCGCGTGCATACACAGAATTCCTCATGCTGCTGCTATCACGGAACTCAGGGTACAGGTGCATCCCACAAGCCCACTCCTCCACAGTCTTCTTGTTCTCCCTGTGCTCTTGTTCACTCTTTTTTGCATCACGTGGAGAGACTGGGACTCCACTGTTTTGTGAAGTGCATCTCTGATTTTATCTCCTCCCTTCTCCCCTAATCAGGGTTTGGCTGCCTTTGTCTCCGAGGAGCAGAGAACAAAGTGTGACTTGAACCATGCACATCAAACGTGTCCTCCATTTGTTTAATTTCCTTTTCATGAGACTCTTCTCCCGGGTTTGTAGGAATGGTGTGAGGGTTGAGTTTGTTTCACAGCGATCGTTACTTTATTTTACTCTGCTATGTGTTGGGATTTCTTTCTTCTCTATGGGATGTGGCAGCCTTTTTATATCTTGATCCAGATTTTCAAAATCATTTTACTCTATGAGGCAGAAATTGGATGCCACCACCCTCTTACACCTGGAAGAGTCCTCATCATTTTGGAAGCGCAGGGCCCTCTATTATTACCCTGTCCTTTTTCTGCTCCTGGAGGCATTTCTTTTTTTTTTTTTTTTTTTTTTTTTTTTGAGACGAAATCTCGCTCTGTCACCCAAGCCGGAGTGCTGGAGTGCAGTGGCGCCATCTCAGCTGACTGCAACGTCTGCCTCCCAGGTTCAAGCGATTCTCCTGTCTCAGCCTCCTGAGTAGCTGGTATTACAAGTGCACGTCACCACGCCTGACTAATTTTTGTATTTTTAGTAGAGATGGGGTTTCACCATGTTGGCCAGGTTGGTCTCAAACTCCTGACCTCAGACCTCAGGTGATCTGCCCGCCTCGGCCTCCCAAAGTGCCGGGATTACAGGTGTGAGCCACCATGCCCGGCCTGACTTTTCCTAATAAAAGGCAGTGCTTGCACAGCCCTTCGTATGAGCTTGGTAATCTGCTAAGAGCTTTACCTGGATATATTACCTTGTGTGCCCCCAGGAACCTTTTGTGGTGGTTCTTATTCTTTTCCTCATTTTACAGACGGGAAAGATGGGGTGGAGAGTGGTTAATTCACTTGGCTCAAATCTCACAGCTGTAGGTGTTAAGGGGTAAAAACCAACACTAACAACAACAATGAAACAATAAAATAATAGCTACCAAATTTTGGAAGCTTGTTATGTAAAAACTCAATACAAACTGGGATGGGTTACCCTGTTATCATCTCTGTTCCACATCGGGGGAAACTGTTTACCATGGCCTTGTTTCTTTCTGGCCTTGCCTTGTTTTCTTTGGACTACAGGTTTTGTGGGGCAATGTTAGTTCACATTTAGAGATGGCAGTCCCTGAGCCAGGTTGTCAATGGAAGAGAGTGGGTTAGAAAGGAAGAGGGGCTGCTGAGAATTTCTTTTTTGAGACAGTCTTGCTCTGTCACCCAGGCTGGAGTGCAGTGGCGCAATCGCAGCTCACTGCAACCTCTGCCTCCCGGGTTCAAGTGATTCTCGTGCCTCAGTCTCCCGAATAGCTGGGACTGCAGGCACGTGCCACCATGCCTGGCTAAGTTTTGTGTGTGTGTGTGTGTGTGTATATATATATATATATATATATATATTTTTTTTTTTTTTTGTAGAGATGGGGCTTCACCATGTTGGCCAGGCTGCTCTCGAACTCCTGACCTCAGGTGATCCACCCGTCTTGGCCTCCCAAAGTGCTGGGATTACAGGTGTGGGCCACTGTGCCCTGCCTGCTGAGAATTTCTGAATCTCCGTAGTTGTCTTGCATTTTGCATAGGCCATAGCAGGTGTGGTACCCAAGTGGTTTCTTCTGTTATCTGCATCTCCATTGCTTCAAGCTGTTTGCTCTTGTGTCCATTCTCCCCATCTTCCCAGAGTTCCCAATTGTCCCCTAATGCTGAAGGACCATGTACAAGAAGGGCACATTCTTTTTGGGGGAAATTGAGGTTAGAACTCTCTGGTTCAAGCCAGGTCTGAATGATAACACATTTCCTTGGTACAGCAAACACTGGTGCTGAAAACTTGCTCATGCAGAACAGGTGGGAAGAGGGTTGCTATATGCTCCTTTAAGGAAAAAAGAGGGCAAAACACAGGGTGGGTGGTTATGACTTGCTGAAAACCATGAGGTAGATAGGGTTAGGGTTCCCTGAGTATTTTGGTGTCCTTTCCATTGTTCTTTAACTGTTTTCTCCATGAAAGAGCCAGATTCCAATTCAATTGGGGTTAGTCTTTTAATTTTTGGCAATTATTCCTGTATAATTGGTTAGAGAATGGAATGGATGGGGTGAGGGCATTGCTAAGAATTGACTCCAGTGAATATAGACAGAATGAGGACAGGGGATTTCATGAGAATGACAAAGATCAGTCAGTTCAAGAATATATTTTATTGACTTTCCCTGAGCTCAGGCCCCTTTCCCGGGAGCTAGGAAGGCTGAGGGGAGTAGGGGGCAAGAACAATGAAAAATTTGAACGTTAAAACTCCTGCCTTGGGAAGTGTCCAGTGTGTTCTAACAATGACAGCATGCTCTTTAAAAAGCAGTGCACATTGATTCCACAAACATTTCTTGAACGGCTAGGAGAGGCCTGGCTGTGTGCTATCCGACTACCCAAATTTACCAACCCAAGGGCAACTTCATTCTTAATTCAGCATGTTAGGCAGTGATGCTTTTCTAGCTAAAGCCCTTGTCTGTGTGGCCCTTTGCAAACAAATGCCACTTTTGGGACCTGATGAGGAAAAGAGAAAGCAACACATTCATGCCACATAGCTGGA
Organism: Hylobates moloch; assembly: GCF_009828535.3. Lineage (NCBI taxonomy): Eukaryota > Metazoa > Chordata > Mammalia > Primates > Hylobatidae > Hylobates > Hylobates moloch. The sequence goes on along the minus strand of NW_026652290.1, from coordinate 16,511,785 downwards.
CATTCGCGGATGCCTTCCCTGTTTCTGACACTTGGTCATAGCTGTGTTCTAAGTCTGTGGTCACAAAGGTTTCCATGGATATTTTAAAGTGCTTTGTGTGTCGGAAACTGTGAATAAAAAGGTAAGGGGGGAAAGGCTAAGCAGCAAGCTCACCCAAACCCTAAACCTCAGACTCTTGGAAGGAATCAGCTGCATAAAACAGTCCCAAACTGCAAACATGCCGTCAGCCAGGACGACGAAGGAGACGTTTCCAGAGACTGGCGGTTCTGCAGTCTCTGGTGGCCTTGGCTGCACACAAGTCCACAATGAAGAGTGGGGATCCTTTTTAAGTTTCGGAAAGCAAAGCACTTTCTCCCTGCCGCACCCCTTACCTTGCTCCCTTCTGATGGTCCTGGTCTTCTCTCCAGGGTGCTCCTGGCTGACCCCAGGGCTCACACCAGCCTCCCTTTGACAGCGGCCACCTCTCCTGCCAGCTCTTATCTGGGAGAGCAGGAATCCTACCTTTCAGATTCCCCACAGTTTCTGAAAGAAGGTATTGTTATTTTCTCCAAACTGCCCAGGTTAGGAACAAAGGCGGATTCTGGATCTTCCTTAAGCAGGATGGAATGGAATTGGCATTCCTTTAAAATGGCTTGTTATTACAGCTGATTTCTGCTAACAATTACCTGACAATATAGAAAGAGGATCTGACTCCTTTAGGGTGTTGTTGAGTTTTGCCTTTCTCATTTTCTTTTTTGCGGAGCCTTAAAAAAATTCGTGTGTAGCTGGAGTTTAGAGTTAGACAGGTCTAGTATATTTATATCAATGATGTGTAAATCCTACTAGGTAAATTATTATTTTATAAAAATGTGTGTGTGTTTGCTTCCCAGAGAAGAGAAAATGGGATATTTTATTTCCTTTGATAGTCAAGTTGTCTCTTCTTGAGAATAGAATTTTGTAGGAAAAAGGATGAGTTGCTGAATTTTGAAAACGTGTCTATGAAGAGTATGATGAGACGGTTTGTTTCACAAGTGGGCTCTGTATTTTTTATTATTTGATTTGAGCAAATGCTTTGCACAAAACTGATACTCAACAGATACTTGTTGAAAAGAATTGTGCCTGCTTTGCTTGATATGCTGAAGTAGAAGGCAGTCCCTGCTCTATGCTGGAATGGGAGATTGGAGGGTTGAAGACTGTCCTGCAACAAAGACTGGGCAGATGGGTAGGGCATTTGGTTAAACCTAAAACCCAATTTTTGTCAATACGGTATAACCTCCATAGATCTTTCAGGGAGTAATTCTAAATCAGGAGTGCCTTAGACCAAAAATGTGACCTCTGTGTTTCTATAACTATGTTAATGTGACCTGTAAAACAGTTCACTTCTCAACAAGTCAGTTTCCTCATATTTAAAATGAGAAGTTGTCTTGAGTTTCTAAAGATGTTTAGGCTGCATTGTCTTGGGCCTGCTCAGGATTTTGACCTCTGAGATAAAAGCTGGATTTAAAAAGCCAATCCAAGCCAAACACCTGGCATTATTAGCATTGTTATTCCATCAGATCTGTTTGTTTGATATAGAAGCTGGGGATGGAATTGGTGGTGCCTTAAATACCCTAGCTTGGTGCAGAGGTGAGATACTCTGTCCGGGCGCAGTGGCTCATGCCTATAATCCCAGCACTTTGAGAAGCCAAGGCAGGCAGATCATGAGGTCAAGAGATTGAGACCATCCTGGCCAACATGGTGAAACCCCATCTCTACTAAAGTTACAAAAATTAGCTGGGCATGGTGGCGTGCACCTGTAGTCCCAACTACTCGAGAGGCTGAGGCAGGAGAATCACTTGAACCCGGGATGTGGAGGTTGCAGTGAGCCAAGATCATGCCATTGCACTCCAGCCTGGGCCACAGGGTGAGACTCCGTCTCAAAAAAAGAAAAAAAAAAGATTCTCCTTAAATATCCTTGCAACCTGACAGCCTGACATACGTCAGGAGCTCAGTAGACAATCAAAAATTCCCTGAATACCAGAAGATTTGGCTGTTTGGGGTTGAGTGGAAGCTGCCTTGGGAGTTAAGATGGGCTGTAGCTTTTCAGAGGCAATTTATCAGGAGGACTCATGTCCACATCATATTCTTCATAATGTGTGCCTCATACCAAATACATACAATCCCTCCAACCCCCTCCCCCACCTTTTTTTTAGAGACAGAGTCTCACTATGTTGCCCAGGCTGGCCTAATGTTCCTGGGCTCAAGTGATCCTCCTGCCTTAGCTGCCCGAGTAGCTGGGACTACAGGCACACGAGACACCAGCTACCAGAATCTCTTTTTGATGAGGATGGATTTATGGCAGATAGATAGGTTTTTGTTTGTTTCAACCAAAACTAGATGTCACCTTCCCCTTTCACCCTATGTTCCCACCTTCTTCTCTCCCTCTTGCAGTCCCCACACATTGACTTTAATTTTCAACACTTAGCACCTGACTTAGTGATCTAAGATCACTGACTCAGAAAACAGGAAAGGTCAGTCTGCCTAACACCTCACCCAGCGTCCTGGGATTAGCATCCAAAACAAACAGATCAGAGATGGGATGCAGACTCCCAAGAGATGATTCCCACGTGTGAGAAAGCCCAGGAGAAGTGGATGGCGGATGGTGTTTCTCAAGCTCGCTAACGTCACTCGAGTTCATGATCCAAGGCTTCACCCTACTGGGGTTGGGGGGTTGGGTTCTACTGGAAGAGTGAAGCTGGTGGATTAAGAAAAGTGGTGGTAGGGAGAGGGAGGGAAAGGAGTTATTTCTGCTAATCAAAGGAGAAATCAAATAAAATGAATGAAGTCCAAGAAAAATACAACTCTATTGTTTTGGGGGCATAAGAGGCTGGCTTGGAGGCTTCATTGAGTAATTCGAGTCACACCCTTTCTCTGTGGGACTGAAGGAATGTTGGCTGTTTCTCTGGAGCCCAGGTGGGAGGTGGGTAGACAGGTCTATGGAGATGAGAATTTCTTGGAGCTGTAACTCTCTGAACATCCCCACGGCCTTGCAAGCTTGGAGGCTGGGACACAAAGAAGCAGGAATGCCGTGCTGAATCAAGGCCAAGGAGCAGCGGCCATGGGAGGGGACGGCGGGAAGAGAAAAAGGCGGAAGAAACCTAGAAAACAGGGAAGGAAGTGACCCTGTTCTTTTTCTCCTCTTCTGAACAGGGGCTTCTCTGTCCTCAAGAGCCCCTTGGCTCCCTTTCATTAAGCCATAGGGCGGATACCCAGGGAGAGGTGGCGTGTCTGGGTCGGGGGTGTGATGGGAAGCAGGAAGCACCAGTCACTTCACAAGAAGGCTTGACATTGGAGAGGGAGCCAGCAAAAACTGGCAGACCCCCAAGGTGGGGTAGGAAAGTCTGGCCTAGCGTGAAGAACACTTGGCTCCACAGAGTTCTGTGGGTTTGTTAAAAAAAGGGGCAGTCCACAAAGTTGTGCTGCCAGCCCACCTAAAACATCCCTTTCTCTCCTCATCCTTGATTGTTTCTCTGCAATGACACGTCTACCTCTGGTGGTGAACTTCCATAGCCCAAAGGAGGATTAATGTGACCAGATGTCTTGGCAGGCTTGTCTGTCCCAATAGCAAGTCCTTAATTATAATTGTCAAGAATGTATGTGGGCTCCTGGTGGATCCTACTACCTTATCTCATCCTTCTTCGCCTTTCACTCTTTCTTCTCTTTAGATTTCAGCAAGAATCGTATTTGTGTAGATATAGCTCTGGAATTGCCTGTAACTCTCCTTTGGGGAGAGTTTCACTGTTGGATCAGTCAGTATTCTGTTCCTTCTGTAGCTCTTTGTCCCTTTGCTGGACTGGGAATCTTTTTCCCAAACTCTAGCCTCAACACTCCCCAAATTCCAGCTTGTGTTCTTTAACTATTAATGGTGAAGATGCAGCATATACCTCTTCGTTCTTATTCTGGATACACAATTTATCCGACTCATAAAGTGTCCTGTCTTGGTGTATCTGAAACTTCACCCCCATGAGAAAGATGATGACGTTAGGGAGCTTTCCATTTTTTCCCCCCCAAAACATTTGTTCTATAGTTGGATTTGTTTTGGTTCCAAGGTCTCTGGACTTAGTGCTAATGGAAATTATTACTGATCTAATGCACAGTAGCACTCTGGATTCCGAACTCCTGGGTTCTCTCTTTCTTTTGACCAACTTGGTCTGCGACTTTAGAAAAGCTATGCCACGTTCTCTGTGCTTCAGTTCTACCTCTTGCTCAAAGAAAGTTCTTCATCAAAATTCAGTGTCTGCTCGCCCTTTCTTTGTCCTTTTCCAAAGCCAGGATACTTACTGTAAAGATCTTCGACAGGCTTCCTTGTGGGAGAGTTTGTTTAGAGTGAGTTTGGAGGAGCTTAGGATGAAGGAGGGGTTGGAGGCAGTCAAGAGCTTTCTGGGCTGAAAGATGGTAGTCCATTTGCTTTTAAGGAAACCATACCTTACCCTAGAGAAGAGCTAATCATCTATGGGGCACCAGCCCCAGAATCTTTAGGGTTTAGAATTTGTATGGCAACCACTGTGGAAAATATCTTTGAAGTGAACAGAAGAGGGATGAACCAGTCTGGAAATACTTTCACCATGCCAATAGCCATGTTTACAGTAGAGCATATGGACAGAGTTTAGAGTTGATATATTTCCATCACTTAAAAAAAAAAAAGATGATCCATCCAATAAAGGTATACCTTAGTGAGTGCTTGTGTCTGAATTCTGTTTATCTGATATGACGTAGAAGTACCTAATGACAGCACTTCAACATTTCCTATTATCACAACGATACCATGCAGTGTTTGGAATTAAAAATCAGAACTCAAAGCACTGCTTTGCAGAAGAGGCTTTGCCAGCTACACAGAAAATTGCTGTCCAAGTAAAGCCTTGGTTTAGGGGTGCTGCCATTAGTGCTAGGCCACTGATAACAAACTCAGATGCTAAAAGAATGGCGTGTAGAAGGCCAGGACAATGAGAAGCGCTTATTACAGTCTGTGTTCTCAGCTATGATTGTGTGCTGATTGGGTGCCCTCTGCAAAAATGTTGCCACTATTGATAAGAATAATCCTTGAATTCTTTGTTGAAAAGCTACTATGAGTGAAGGCTTTGTGCTAAGTGTGTCATAAACACTCTGCGTGCTTCCTACAGCACCATAGGCAGTAGGCTTGGGTTTCCAGCCTGATTATCTACAATGGGGGATAACACTAGTGCCTCCCTTTGAGGTTACTGTGAGGATGAGAGCCCCTGGGTGTCATGTGGAAGAGTTCCTGGCATCTAATAAGTGCTCACTACAGGATAGTTGGATTGGTTGTCATGCCCACCACCATTTGAAGGCAAGCTCAAGCTGAGAGCAGTAAAGAAACACATCCAGAGTTTAGCTAGGAAGAACCCCGGTCTGTCTGTAACTGAAGCCTGCACTCTTCTCATCTCTGAAAGAAAACCGAGAGAAGCCCTGGATTACAACTTGAGCAGCCATGTGGGGCACTGACATCCCATGCCACATGTTTCCCACAACAGGTATCTTGAAAAATGTTACTTGGAGAAAAGGAGAAGAATTCAAGAGCCATTCACGAGAGAGTAATAGCTTAAAAATAGGTCTCAGGAGTGGTTCAGATTTTCTGGATATTTGAAAAATTTCATAATAAAATGTTGGGAGAAAAAAGTATGGTGTAATGGAAGCAAGAGAAGGCTTATTTAGAAGGCAAGAAGGCCTTTGCCCAGTGTTCCAAAGCTCAGCACTTTCTAGAAGAAAGAAGGAGCAGCAGTGGCCTGAAGCTCTGAGCCCCTGGCCTGGGGAGTGGCCACGGAGAGTTGCTTGGCTTGATTGGGAGGACATCTACCCTAGGTGGAAGATAGGTTCTAAGGAACAAAAAGCCACTTTTCTCAAAGCCTTGCTGATTTACACATTACATAATGTAGAGTTATGTGTCTGCTGTGGGGTTGGCAGGAGCCTGAATGTGATATGTTGATAATACATGGAGTCTTGCATGCAAACTTTGTTTATACACTAGGCCCTCCCTCCGAGTCCAGGGGCGGGTAGCTGGCTGCACAGCCTCCATCAGAGTCTGGAAGAGTCAGTGTTTTATGGCCACTCATGTTTATTTTGCTGTCTATGTTAGCCATTGTGAATTTGGTTAAAGCAAAGCACTGTAAAGAAAATGGAGAAAGCATTCTTTGATATAGAAGCGACTACATTTCCATATGTATCTTCCCTGTCAGATGGCATCCCTGTCCAGAGAGAAGGGGCGACCCAGGGTCAGAAAGGAGACTGGGGACCTGTTTTGAACCTTTAGCTACTTTCCTAAAAATTTTGCTCCAATGTGAGCGTCCATTTAAATATTCAACCAAGTTTTACGTCAAAGTTGGCTGTTGGCTGCTGAGAACGGAGAACTGGCATTCCATCTTTGAAGGGATGGCAGAGTGATGCATTTCACTTTGTCACTTCCAAGCCATCTGATCTGAGTGATCAGAAAAGAGATCAGCCCTTCTCAAGAAGACTTCACCATCTCAGCCAAGAGGGAGCTCAGGCCTCAGGTTGAGGCAGGTTCCCATGAAGCAGCCAAATGTTTGCAAAACAAGCACCGAGATGAGGAGGCTCAGTCTGCAGAGACATCTCAAGGTTGCGACAGTCTTGGAAGATGTTAGTGAGCTGATGGAAGAGCCCTGGGGAGCCAAGGCTGGGAGACAGCTGCCTGGGCAGAGCTGGGGTCCCTTCCAATCGCTGCCTGAAACGCAAGTGTGCTGAGCAAGGAAGGGCTAACTGGCTGGTGTAATTGTCTGGTGTTTATATTTGAAAAGGGATACTACACTTCCAGGATAATTCCCTCCAGCCTCCTCTAGGGCTAAGATTTCCAATTGGTCTAGAGTCCTGAAGAGAAATCAGAGGCTGATTACCTGGCCGACTGGGCTGCAATCACACCTTTCAATACTAATTATCTGCTCCTTGAGTTCAATGACATTGAGCGTCCAGGCTCTGGCTGGGGTGAACCTTGCTCATTGGTTTGCATCACTGGCTTAAGACAATGATTTGAATGGACAAAGTACCCGCACTGTGCCTTGATAAGCAGGAAATGAATGCTTGTTTGCAAATAAGATTGGGAAATGTGATCAGCTTTTTGTTCGGCATCTGTCTTTGGCTAACGAGCCTGATAATACTAATATAGAAATAATATGTTAGGAGACACCAGTGATGGAGCCTTTTTTATAACTACCCCCAACTTTCTGTACCTGAAACCACGGAAGGAGAAAAGGGGATGGCTTCTCCCCCGCCAGCCCCGAAAGTATTCTAGTTTGAATTTTTTGTGTGTGTGTGTGTGGAGGTTTGGAGAAACAGTTCCCAACTTGATACAAGATACCTTTACAGTGTTGCATTGTTGGTATTTGTTCATATATTTGGCTTTTTCTAAATGCCTGCCTCTATTCCCAGCCATCTGTGATTCCCTCCCCCAAGAAAGCCCTCCTTCATTGAGTAGAATATAAATTTTACTCCTACTTGGATGCAACGTAATGGAGGTTTATTAGTCACATAAACAGCTTTGGTGTAGATTCATTCCAGTGACATTTCTTGGTGACGAAAATGTATAATGAGTGTTTGGCAGCTCATGGGGGAGTTAGCTGTGGGCTGGGTGAAGAGAGAGAGAGATTATAAGCCAGTATCTGGCTTGGAACTGCTTGTGTTGATGTCCAGCAAAATGTATTGTTTCTGGTGAAGGGACACTGGGGACAAGGAGTATATCTTCACGGTCTTTAATCTTTCAGGAATGTTACTTTCAAATCTTGACCCCTTGATCATAAATGACAGAAGCCCATTGTCATGGGTTGAATTGTATTCGAAAAGATGTTGAAGACCTAACCTCCAGGACCTCATAATGGGACCTTACTTGGAAACAGGGTAATTGCAGATATAATTAGTTAAGATGAGGTCTACTCATCTTTGGCTATAGCTCAATTACCCCAGCCAGTAGGGTGGGCTCCTAGTCTAATATGACTCGTATCCTTATAAAAAGGGAGAATTTAGATACAGCCACTTACAGAGGGAAGATGCTGTGATGAGATAGAAGAAACCCTATGAGAAGGTGGGAAATTGAAAGGAAGCATCTATAAGCCAAGGAATGCCTGAGGCTCCCAGAAGCCAGGAGAGAGGCATGGAGCAGATCCTTTGGAGGGAACACGGCCCTGCTGATACCTTGATTTTAGACTTCTAGCCTTCAGGACTCTGAGAAAATACATTTCTGTTATTTTAACCCCCTCCCCACCTACCCCCACCCAGTTTGTGGTCCCTTGTTATTGCAACTTCGGAAACTAATATATCCAGCTTCCACAGACCCAGATAGTTTGGAAAGGAAGAGCAGTATCAGCTTACCCAACCCAAACAACATTCATGTTCTTTTGTTTGCCATCTTGGACAGTGGGAAGTTCTTAGGATCCTTGGTTTGGTTACCACTGGAGTCTCAGCAGTCCCAGGCCTATCTTGGAGGTGGTGAAATGTCAGGGGACTAAACCAACTGCAAGCACACCCCTGGCCACATTACTAAAAGGGGTCAGGATATAATTGAGACAGCTTTTTGGTATGATGGACTTGCACTTTGAATTCCTATTTCATCCTCTTAGCTTCTCTTCCTTCACCCTGGAAGGGCAGGAAAGAGAAAATGGCATAGGTACCGGAGCTTAATTTATAGGCGAACATGGTCAAAGCCAGAGGCAGTTTTAATGGATTTTCTTACCACGTCATCCAGTCTCAGGGCGTTTTGTGATAGACTGGATTGTTCCCTTTAGTATGCCTCCCATACAACTTCCCCCAATATAGCTGGAACCTGGAAAGAATGGAGACCCTCTGGGCTGAAAATAGTGCACTTCACCTTTATCTCTTTGACACTATTCTGAGGATCATTAAGTCCACTAGGTCCTGATGTGATTGTCTATTTGGCTTCTGTCCTTGATGAGAAAGAAAACCAGGGAGGAGTTTCCTTTGCTCCAGCCTCTCCCCTTTGCCGTGGTCATGTATGACGCCATTGAACCATAGAGCTATAAGGACCCTCAGCGATCAATATTAAAACTTCCTTATTTTTATTGAAAATGCTGAGATCCAAAGAGGGAATAGAACTTGCTCAAATGCTCTTGCCTTGGTGGTACTGGGCTGCATGCCCAAGTGTTCTGAACCTTGCTCTTCATTTCTAACCATGGCCCCACTTCTTCCTCTTTAGAAGTTTTTGGGTTTGTTTCCTGATTTGACAATTCCTCAGTGCTCTATTGATAAGGTTTGGCTGTGTCTCCACCCAAATCTCATCTTAAATTGTAGCTCCCATAATTCCCACGTGTTGTGGGAGGGACCTGGTGGGAGTCACTGAATCATGGGTGCAGTTCCCCTATACTGTTCTCATGGTAGTGAATAAGTCTCACGAGATCTGATGGTTTTATAAGGAGTTCCCTCTTTCACTTGGCTTTTATTCTCTCTTGGCTGCCACTATGTAAGACGTGCCTTTCACCTTCCACCATGATTGTGAGGCTTCCCCAGACACATGGAACTGTGAGTCCATTAAACCTTTTCTTTATAAATTACCCAGTCTCTAGTATCTTTATCAGCAGCATGAAAATGAACTTCCCATTTGTCTTCCCCAAAATCCCATTTTTCTGCCACCAGACCACTTAGAGTTGCTTTCCCTGTCTCCATGCAGCCTGTCCACTCCCCTTGGGCTACTTTTATCAGTAAGTAAAGAAGAATTGGTATTTTTTGAGCACCTACTGTTTGCCATGCACAATGCTGAAATGCTTTCCCAAACGTTAGCAGAAGAGGAGAGTGTGCCTCACAGAGGTCAAAGTCATGCCCAAGGTCATGTGGCTATTAAAAACTAGAGCTGGAATCCAAATGTCTCTGGGAAGGCTCTTTCTCCAGCTCGAGAAAGGGGACCACACCCATGGTACCATGCTTGGATGTAGCAAAGGGAGGGTAAAAATGGCACCTCTGTGCTGTTCTTCCAGTCTCTGACACATTCTTCCAGCTCAGCTCTTTCCACACTAACAAAAGCATTTTAATTCAAAAGGAGCGCTGCCTGCTATCTATAAAAGAGGTGGTTTATATATATTTTTTCCTGCTCTGCACTTTTCTAGCATAAACAGAACACCCTCTGGTGGTAGCAAACACAGACTCCCCCATCTCACACTTAAAGGCCCAGCATCAGAGTCAAAGCAAATCAACACATATTTGGTGGGCACCCACGATGCCCAAAGTGAAAGGAGTGATGTGTAAGCTCCTTTATTTGAATTGGTTACAAGCCTCGAGGGGGATGACTCAGGTGCTGCTCAGCAAGTCAACAGGCCAAAAATAAGGGTGTTCTATGAGGAAACCGGCCGCCAGCCACTCTCCGTCCACCTTTGAGCGTTTCTTGTCACGTCTCTGCACTCCTAGCCTAGTTTTGTTGCTACAGCCACTGCCACATCCTGCTCACTCGTTTTGGTTCCCTGGCTGAGATGTTGCCCCACCTCCTTCTAAAATGGCCTGGATGATGTAGTGGAAAGACTGGGAGCCCTGGCTCCTGATGTCCTGACCCTCTTCTCCTGCAGGAACTGGGTGAGGGGGTGGGGAACACTGGGCTTCATTTTCTGCATTTGTAAATAAGTGGGCTATATTTAATAATAAAAAGAATCCTTCTTCCAGTTCTAAAATGTTATAATTTTTTGGTGCCAATCTCTGTTCAATCACTCTCTTCAAGACCTTGGCCAAAACTCTTTCTTTTAATTTTTTCCTAACTAACTGCAACTCACTCTGACCTTCAAAGCACTTAACCGAATCATTATTGTAGACTATTTTATGCTTTTTAAATAGGTCTCTGGAATGGTTTAGAAATTTTGTATTTTGTTTTCTGAGCAAGTTTTTCAGCTCTTGAGTGTAGAATCACATTTGTTTGTAATCTAAGGCCCTCAGAAATCTGTATTGTACGATAGAACTTAATTGTGAATTCCTATGTATTAACTTGTCACTGACAGTATTTTTTTCATCCAGTCTGCTGTTAAATTCTTAGGTGGTTTGGATGTTTTTAAGTCAACACATTCATGCAGGTAGGGAAGATTCTCAAGCAGAAATGGGGGCAAATGCCCAGTTGTTATAGTATACTGGCCCCGTATTATAGAACACACAATAAAGAGTTTGCATTTTTGCAATGTCTGTTCTGGTAATAAGACCATTAGTGTTCTTGGCCTTTTTGGCTATGCCTCTTTCTGCCACTGCCATTTATTGTTCATCTTACCTCAGCTGGAGATAAAATTGCCCACAGGGTCAGGGATTCTGGGTTCTAGTGGCTGTTATTGATCTCTCCCTTGAACTAATTAAGCCTGCACAAAGTAAAGGCATTTATTTATTAATTAAACAGATTTTGATTGAGCTCCTGTCAAATTCTAGGCACAAATTCTGCCACAGCAGAGAGCAGCCCTCAAGGAGCTTAAAATTTGGACAGGAAGATAGAGCAAATAAAAAGTATTAGAAATTGTGATAAATATTCAAAGAAATCAAACTATATAGAGAACAATTATTGGGGTGGGGTGGGATGGGGGCTCTCTCCTCCATCAGGGGTAGCTAGGAAAAGGCTTCTGGAGAAGATGGCGTTTAAGCTGGAACCTGGAGGATGAGGGGCATCATTCACAAGGAGAGAGTGAGAGGAGAAGGGATGGGGGAGGGCATCCTAGGCAGAGAAAAGAGCACATTCAAAGGTCCTGAGGTAGAGAAGACTGGTATGTTGGAGGAGCCAAAAAGAATGCTGACAAGGCTAGCATGCCCTGGCACCCACTCTCCAGGCCTGGGATAGGCATGTTATAAGCTTATAACATGTTATAAGCTTATAGGCATGTTATAAGCTTGATATATTGCGAGAATATCCAATTCTCGCAATAACCCTAAGAGGTAGGCATAACTTTACCTGGGTTTCAGATGTGGATCTTGTTTCAGTTTTTCAAGCCCCACCCCTAGAATGTGGAGAATCTGGGTTTGTGCTCCTTCCCACCCGCCATGCTTCAAGGCTTTCAGTTGGCTTGGGTGTGTGTCTCGGTAAGGAAGTCAGAATGGATCACCTGTCAGAACTGGGGAGGCTGGGGCTTGGCTGGCAGGATGTGGAGTGTGTGTATTTTCTGTTTATTCTTGAAGTTTCCTTCCCTGCAAATACATGCCTAGTTGCCATGTGCCTTTCAGAAGGAAGCCAACGCCAGCACTCCATCGCTCATGAGCAGTCCTGCAAAAACAAATCCATATCCTTAATGCAACCCTAGGTGCCAGCAAGTCAGGCCTGCACTGGCCAGGCAGCCTGGAGCTTAGGAACAATCTGGTCCTCAGGAAGGGAGGGAAGAAAAACAATTTCAAATTCCAGGCACCTAGGGCCTCTTACAGACGGCCATTGTTGGGAGAAGGGAAAACTAAACTGTGTAAAGGAGCTGGTGGCGCCTCTGGGAAGGGTAGAGGATATTGAGGTTAGGGGCTGCTGCTCAGGGTGTGTGCACAGTGGGCATGGGATGGGGTAATCTGAAGAAAGAGCTGAACAGTTCACTTGTGTGAGCTTGGGCAGCTTGCCTTTAACTGCCTCAGTTTCCTCATTTTAAAATGATGAGAAGAGTAATATTTGCTCCGGTTCCCTCAAGTTGGGCATACAAATGTGAATAGGCTTAGAAAAGGGCGACAGACTCTTTAGATGTCAGGGATTGCAGAAGAGGGCTGCCTCTCTCTTTAATTATTCTGTTGATTAGGACCTCTGGCATGTCTTAGTAAGTTTCCCCCTCCTGGGAATAACCACCTGAGAAGAGCCCTGTAGTTTCCTGTTGCCCAAGGTGAAGGTGGTGGTTGGATGCTCGTCAGGAGTGATCAAGGTTAGGTTAACCCCCAAAAGGCTTTGGTAGCTGCAGAATGGAATCAGCATATCAAGTTTTAAAGCACCAGGAGCCACCAGAGAAAGATGCAGCAGGGCTGTTGATACATATTGATGATGATGAGGACAACAATGAAGATGGTAACAGTGATCATTCATTGAGTTGACTGAGTACACTGCATGCCTGGTAAGTAGCACAGGGCACTTCATTCTTATCATCTCATTTGATCCTCACAAGAAGTCCATCAGGCAGGTGCTAGGATGATTTCCACTTTGCAGATGAGAAGGTTGAGGCACAAAGGGGTTGATAATTTGCATAACATCATGCTGCTAGTAAGTGACAGTGCTGACACTCAAAGCCACATATATCTGACTCCAAAAATAATAATCTGCTAATATTATACATGGATTTTTTTAAAGAAATGAACTTTAAAATTTGCATCGTTAATGTCTGTCTTCCTAGAAGACTTGTATAATATAAGCATATATGAACTATATTTAACATTTATTGGTGAAAAATTATTTACCATATGAGGTTGCTTGATTTGTTGTTTTATACATTTTTGGTCTCTGGAGCTTCAGAGAAAGAAAATATTAATATAATGCAAAAACTGTCAGCTGACGGCTGCTACTGTTTGTTTTCTGTCATATGCTTTTTAGTCCAGGAACAGTTAGCCAGAGAATGGATGGGTCGGGAAAATATGTTCCAGGTAGAGGGAACAGCATGTGCAAAATCCAGGTATAAGAGAAAATGTGGTGGGTTCTGGGAATGGCAGGTCAGTAAGATAATCGGAAAACTGAAGGCCAGTGCAGGTATGGGATGGAGTGAGAGATAAACCTGGGGAAATAGGTTGGAGTCAGACCAGAAAAAGCCTTCTCTGCGATGTTAAAGACTTTGCAATTCATCCAAAACCAGTGAAAACCATGAAGCTGATGACAGACATGATCCAATGTGCATTTTAGAATGAGAATGCTGGGTGGAATGCACCACTTCTCTTGCTACAGGCCTAGAACCACGTATTTCCCCATTCAAATGGCAAGAGCAGTTGAATGTTTTTATGTCCTAGCTCAGTACTCCAGAAGGCTCCTTGAAAGCACATGGCATTTTCTTCTTTGGTGTCAGGGAGTCCAGCCAACCACAGCTGTTGCTGCAGCCTGGCCCTAACCTCAGAAGACTGCATGCTTTCCCCACTTTCAATCCAGAGGTATGTTTCTTGCATTTATTTTTCTCTATGAGATACTAAAAAGACAGGTGCTGAGTTTTGGGGCTTTCTGCTCACTGTTAGCCCTTATGCTGTGTTGTGCTGAATGCTCAGCTGAAGCTACCTGGAAGTGGGTATGTGCTATGAGTTCCTGAGCGACCATTTACCGTAGCTATAAGTCATTCTGCACGCCAGGAAGGAGCAGGTTGATAAAGAGTGTTATTTCTTTACTTAATAACAAAATAGAAATGTTGTTTGTATCCTACTAGCACTAGAATCCCTAAATGTTGTCTTCACCCACCACAATGGCAGGCTAGACAGTGACAGGTGAATAGAGATTAAAAAAAATCTGCTGGCCTCTCTCCTTGACATTCCTCTTCCCTGAAAAAGACACCAACATCTCTTTGCTCAGTCTTCTCTAGAAGCTGCAGATCAATGTGGAAAGGCAGGAAGAGAGGAGTGTAGTCCCGGACTTGTTTTAACCTTGGGAGTTCTTGTTGCTTTTTCTGATTCAATTGTCCAATTCATTCAGTCCACTAAATACATATTTCATGGGGCTTAGTTGCTAGGGTCAACCAGTCGGGATAGAAGATCACAGGTAATGACTGCCAGGAAGCAGAGCCAAGAAATTCCTTCCTTGCTGCTTCATAGGTGACAGGTCTTCAGAAGGTGAAGGATTGTTGTTTGCAGGGTGGACTTCAGTGACCTGCATGGAGCTTGGGAAACTTCACAGTTCCACTTCGAACTCCCCTGTAAGAAGTCAGAGCAAACATTGGAGGTCAATGACTAAATCATGGCTTCAGCTCTTTCCATGGGAGTCAAATTCCACTCCCAGCTGTTTAACCAGGACATCTGGAACCTGGATGTCAACATTTTGACCTCCATTTTTGAAAGGCAGTCTATCAGTTGATTACCTACTACCACCTTTTGGCCAAAGAGAGAAAGAGAAGAAATAAAGATGGCCAAATGTGTTGTGTAGCCTTTGACTTAGTTAAATGGTTGAGCAGCCAAAATGGCATTATTTGAAAGTTCGTCACTAAAATATTGATTATAGTAACAAACTATAGATCCGAGCTTCTGTTTTCTTACAAGCACAGTGGAGAAATAATTTAAAATGTGGAGGCACCATGAATATCACCGTGGATATTTTCATTAACTCTGTAAAAATCAGTAATCTATGCCGGAAGAACATGATGACAGACAGACACATTTGTTCTTGGCATTTTAGCCTTTTTTTTTTTTTTTAAACAGGGTTTCACTCTGTGGAGTGCAGTGGTGCAATCATAACTCACTGCTGCCTCAACCTCTCAGGCTCAAGTGATCCTCCCACCTCAACCTCCCAAGTAGCTGGGACCACAGGCACTCACCACCACACCTGGCTAATTTCTGTATTTTTTTTTGGAGAGACAGGGTCTTAGCAGGCTGCTCAGACTGGTCCTGGGCTCAAGCAGTCCTCCTGCCTCAGCCTCCCAAAGTGCTGGGATTACAGGACTGAGCCACTATGCCTGGTCCCCACCTTTTTTTTTTTTTCATTTTCTCTTTTTAGTTTGATAGTTGTATTATTACCAAAATTTATTAGTACATTTGGAGATTATGGATAAGTATGAAACCTTATGTCAGGCTCTGCAAAGAGGACCTCAACTCGGTTTACTTTCTGTAATGGGGATTTATTGCAAGATTGGTGTGTGTTGAGGGGGAGAAAGGGATGCTATCTCTCCGGATTCTGGTAGCCAGGACTGTGAGGCATAGCAACCTTCATAGAGAACTGGGCTTTAGAGACCAATCTTGTCTTGGTTTGCTTAATATTCATATTTCCTGAAAGAGAGGAAATTTGGCTTATCTGCCACCATTCTACATGGATAACCTTAGTGGGCAGAATTTAGGATAGCATATCCCAGAAATAGTTAGCCTTCTTTGTATCTGGTTCTGTGACTTCTCAGCCATTCCCTAAGGCAGTCAGATGTGTGGTTAGAGAGAGCAGGGTTGATTTATCCACACGACATGGGAGGAACTACATCATGATTGATATGGTTTGGCTGTGTCCCCACCCAAATCTCATCTTGAATTCCCATGTGTTGTGGGAGGGACCCAGTGGGAGGTAATTGAACCATGGGGGCAGGTCTTTCCCATGCTGTTCTCATGGTAGTGACTAAGTCTCACAAGATCTGATGGTTATTATAAGGAGAGTTTTCCTGCACAATATCTCTCTCTTTGCCTGCTGTCATCCATGTAAGATGTGACTTGCTCCTCCTTGCCTTCTGTCATGATTGTGAGGCTTCCCCAGCCATGTGGAACTGTAAGTCCAATTAAAGCTTTTTCTTTTGTAGATTGCCCAGTCTCAGGTATGTCTTTATCAGCAGCATGAAAAGAGACTAAAACAATGATATATAGGAATAAACCATATTAGTCATTTTCCTTATATTGTGTTTGGACAAGTTGGGCATCTGATGATTTTGAGGTTTTTCCTGTAGCCTCTTCTTCATACTACTTTCATCTTGTACAAAGTCTTGGAGTATAATTTTATTATTATGACATTTATGAATGCACTCTTTTTTCTAATGATAAAGTTTTGTCTTTATAGGTTCATCTCAAAGATCTCTCTTTGCATAATGTGTGTGTGGACCTGCCTACAGATATATCGGGTGGAAGCCCTAGGAGCCTCAAGCAAGTCTGAATATTGGCCCTGAGAACCACTGTTCTCATTATCAGCAAGGATTTTATCCGGAGACCTCTAGGAATACATTCACTAAAATGCGACTGTGGTCCTGCGGTTGTGTGAACTCTGGCTCTTCTCGTGAATTACATTTCACTGGAGTCAGGTGTTTTCTGTAAACATCGTTAAACCACGAGACCAACTGCATTGAACATTTTTTGCACTACATTGTTTTATTTCTTGCTCGTTTTTTCCTTGCAGAGCTGGGGCTGGGGTGAGGTGTGTGGTGTACCTAGCCCTCAAAATGTAAGGATTCTCAGAGTCACACAGGTGCATGGTCAGCACCTGAGAGTGAGCCACCCTTTACCATTTTGCCTTCTAGGTGCTTCACTTGCCTTGCCCAAGCACTAGCCCTAGATTAAATAATATGTTTCCATTAGTTTTTCAAAATTATAATATTAACAATAACTAGCCCTTATTGAGCGCTCCCGTATGTGCCAGTAAATGTGACTTACATATATCTGCTTATTTTTCCTTACATGCAACCCTATGAAGTAGATACAATGGGTATCATCCCTATTTCACAGACAAGGAAACTAAAACACTGGAATGTTAAATCAGTATTTCAAGACTCATCTAGGAAGTGCCAGATGCAGGACTGGGATCTGGGCCATCTGATTTTCAGCACTTGATCTCAAACTTTCCACTATATACCTCTTCAAGGACATTTTTGTCCATGTGACAAGTAGAAAAATTCCACAGCTAGTTTGCTGACCAGCCAAGTCAGAGCTTCTCTGACACCAGTGTAATCATAACACATGGGATTTGAAACTGTGGTCAAGAATTTTCAGACTAGCTCTCCAATAAGAGAAACTTCAAATATCAAACCCCAGGGCAGTTTGTTTTCATCAGGGTCTTTTAAATGACTGATTCTTGGACCAGCCCATTGATACATTCATTCAACAAATATTTACTGGGACCCTCCTGTGACTAGATATCGTTCTAAATGCTTAGAACACAGCTGTGATTAAATTAATGCCCCTATCTGTATAGAGGTTACATTCCAATAGTGGGGACAGATCATAAGGAAACAAACAAACATACAGTTTGATGTCATGAAGAAAATAAAGCGGATCTCGAGGGAAAGTGAGTGTTGGGTGGCCAGGAAAGACTTCTCTGAGGAAGTGGCATTTGAGCAGGGCCTTGAGTGACATGAGCAGAGAGAGAGAATGGGAGCCTCACATAGCAGTACTGTAGCTACTTTATAAATAAATTTGTCCTATTGTGTATTTGACTTGACATTTTAAAAAAGCACAAGATCAACATTGACGACAATGTAGTCACGAGAATGTCACTCACCATGGCTTCCTGAGCTATTTTCACCTCCTTGCTGTTGCAGGAGGGAGTAGGTGGGGTAAATGGCTCCATGGGCAAAATCTTCTGACTGGGGATTTGAAGTCCGCTGAGTGATGCCCTGTTTGTTCTTCTGAATTAAATTAGAATTGGGCAGTCTCCATTTTGCGGTTTTCTTCTTCAGCCTCTGGTGGACCAGAGCATCAGCCAGTTTTCATTTGTGTTGATTTCCTTGGAAGAAAAAGTTGTGGCAGAAGCTGCCCCATGTGTGCGAAAGACCACCCTTCCTGGGCTGTGGCTGAAGCCTCTGTTTACGTTCGCCTTTCTGTAGGGCAGCGTTGTCAGGTCACCGATTCCAAATATCGAATGAACCAATAGTGAGCACGCAGTGGATTTGTCAGTCCTACCTAAGGCTAGGTCAGGACAAAAGCTGCCATGACAATGTCACGTGTCATTCATTGTGCAGGTGAGTGTCTTAGGAGAGGCTGGACTCTTCCTCCGAGAAGATCTGAAATGCAGTGAGCACTTTTGCTTGAAGACAGGGACTGATTTTGGCAGCATCCTTTGGTCTCTTCTAGTCTGGGAGTCAGAGAAAGTTTGCATCAAAATGTCATCAGGGTAAGTGCGAGTGTGAGTAAAGGTAGATGTTTCTAGGGCATCTCTGGCCGGAGGTAACATTTTAACATTTCAGAGCCAAATTTTTAGTTTTGGCAAAAACATGCTTTGCAACTCAAAACTTCTCTTCCTGCTTTACGCTGATTAGTTGCTAGTTGAAAACACTCGGCATCTCAACTGTATCCTCCCCTCCTTATTACCACCCCTTCTCTCCAGCTGCTAACTTGTGAACTCAGGGCTGTGCCCAGCGTAGACGTTTATAGCAGTTGCAGGGAGGTAGGTGGGAAGAAAGGAGGGAAAGAAGACAGGGAAGGAAGGTGGAAGGGAAGAAAGAAGAAATTCCTTATCTATCCACTTTTAGACTTGGAGATAACATTTTTCTCCAGGACACGGTGCAGGCCTCAGTAGTTAGAACAGTCGGGTTCAAATCTTAATCCCCCATTGAAAACACTGTGTGACCTTAGACAAGTGACAGAACCTTTTGGAGCCTCAGATTTTCCTCATCTCTAAAGGAAGAATGTGAGGGATTGATTTCAGTGAAATAGCTCCTGTCAAATGCTGCTGCTACCATGTTTAGCAAATTGCTTAACACATAATAAGCATTCAACCTGAGAGTTTTATTGTTACTTTATTTGGGTACTGAGACCTCTGCTTCTGGGGTGGCACTGCCTGACCTGCGGTGGAGTTACACCGTGTATCCTAGGTCCACCAAGTCTGTGGCTTTAAATAGCTAAGAGGTTTGAACAACCCCAAAGCTTCTATCATATAAGAATTTCATAGAGATTCCAGATACCAGCAAAGCCGTTGGAAGCTGTGATGGTTAAGTTTATGTGTCAATTTGGACAGGCTGCAGTATTCAGTCATTTAATCAAACAATAATCTAAGTGTTGCTAAGGAGGTATTTTGTGGATGTTAACATTTACAACCTGTTGACTTTCAGTAAAGGGGATTACCTTGGATAATGTGGGTGGTCCTCATCCAATCAGTTGAAGGCCTTGGGACCAAAAACTTGCAGGAGAAATTCTGCCTTAAGACTGCAGCCTCAGCTCACACAGGAATTTCCAGCCTGCCAGCCTGCCGTATGGATTTTAGACTTTCTAGCCCTGAGAATTGCATGAGCTAATTCCTGAAAGTAAATAAGCTAATAAAAACTTGTATTTTATATTGTTATTGTATTATTTTATATAAACTATATCACACAATTATGTTACCTTTATATAATATAATAATTACATGCTATTTCTAATAAAATTTATATTACATGATATATTCTATATTATGTTATGTGCCAAATTATCAATTATAAATACAAGTAAATTTATGTATACTTAAATTATAATAATTTATAATTTGATATCTAATATATATCATAATAAATACATGCACTTATAATAATTTATAATTTGCTATATAACGTAATATGGAATATATATATTCCATATTATGCTATATTATATGTTATATTCCATATTATGTTATACAGCAAATTATAAATTATTGTTTTTTCTTAATGATATGAAATATATATAGATATATAGATATAAAATCTGTTCTTGGTTCTCTTTCTCTGGAGAACCCTGACTGATACAGAAGCTTCTAGCTTAAGTGTGTATATGGTATAGACAAATTTTAGCAAGACTCTTTCTTCAGCTCTTCTGTTACAGGAATCCAGACTTGAATTCTTAATGAAAACTGAAAAGAGGACAAAGGCAGGAGCTTCTGGCTAGGTGGGGACCAATATGGGGATGGATTTCCTAATCCTAACCTGAAAAGGGAATTTCAGGGTAGAATGGACGACGTCCCAAACCCCAGACCAGTGTTCAGTCCCTGAAAGGCTCCGTGGAGAAGTAAACAACTTGGGTGGAGTGCACAGTTTTGTCTGTTCCGTTGCAGAGCTTTCCTGGGCCTTTTCCCCAAGCTGGGTTGTGGTGATTTAAAATTAGTTCTTGTTTGGCCTGCGAGGGAAGAGGGAATTTGCGGAGTCTGGGCTGGACTCAGCCTTTTGCTGTGGAGGTTCTGAGGGCTGTGTCTGTGACTTGTACACGTTGAAAGTGGAGAGACTTGGGCTCAAGACCTCCATGTGACCAAACCTCTGTCCTTGTCGTCAGAGCTGTCCAAAAACCTAAATGGAACTGAAGGCCACCACCTTGGTCTGATCTGGGAGACACCTCTCCTGTCCCAAATAGAGCTCTCTACCTACCTCCCTCTCTGAGATACCTGTGATCTGCAGGATGAATTACTCCTTTTGGTCATGACCTGTAAGCAACTGCTACATTGCAAGTCTCGTTCTCAAACCGTTACTGCCCATGAGCACAGTGACATTTAATTTCATCTTTAGGATTCATTTCCATCACTTCAAGCAGGGTCATCTTGGAACAGGACACAGGATAGGTAAGCTTTGGTGGGGATGGGAGGAGGAAGGTTGCAATGCTAATTGCCTATTTAGGAAAGAAGCCCTAGCTCACTGGGATGAAAACATTGGGGGCTGGTGAGCGGATGATGCTGATTGAGAGAGTTCTATAAGGGGATAAAAGAGCAGAAAAACAGACATTCATTCTCTTTACAACTGTGTTTTCAGCTGGCATGAAATCTCCTTTGACTCTGGAGTTGTTTTCTCTGAATATCTTTGCTTTCCCCTTATCGGATGTTGATTCCAATGTCAGCGCAAAGCTAAACATGGCTGACTACACATTTGGCCTGGTCCTTGTGAAAATATCTAAGCTATTACTGAATTCAGAGCTATTGCTGATTGGTTTCCTAAGTGGACTTGAAATGTATAGCTTTATTCAAATAATCATATCAGTAAGCCATATTGCTAACAGGTCAGCATGGGTAGTTGATGACTAATACTACACACACACACACACACACACACACACACACACACAGATACATATGTGCACACACACCACTTCATTGTGAGCTGAGTTTAGTTACAATCATTCCAATCTCAGCGATTTTTGATTTATTTGTTTTATTTTGTCGGATAAAAACAGAAGTGATGAAAGATGATCAGCTTTAGTTATTAATACTTATTGATATGTATTTAGATCTTTGATTGGCAGTTCAGTCTTACGACCACTAAAAAACAGAGACCCTTGGAGGAAAGATTAACTTTGTAAGAATGTTAGGATTTTAATAGCCTAGATAAAGTCTTTTAAAAGTTGGAAACTAGAAAATTTGCTTTGAATTTAATTTATAAGAAGGACTTCCAGACCTCTGTCATATAGACAGTAGATTTCTGTTCCAATTGCAGACAACTATGCAATTTGTTATTCAGTTAAGAATGTTTATACAGTTTTGTTCAAACAGGCATATTTAAGCAATGAAGAAAGTATTGTAACTAGGCAACTATTGATTATCTACGCAGTGTCCATTCCTGATACTCCCTTCCTAGCAGAACCTTGATTGGGTCTAGGTTTAAACAGCAATGTGTCAAGGCAGGTGGACCAGGAGGATCCTAAGGGAGGGAACTTGATTGATCTGAGCCACTCTTGAACATCCCTTGGCCAGCAATTGGCTTAGAGGTGGGCATCCTAAACTTGGCATACGAGAAAGACAGTAGGAATTTGCTGGGCACTCTTGGGAAATATTGCATAAAACAGTTCATCAAAATTGGCTTTCCTTTTTGCCTTGACTTGCCATGTAAGAAGTAATGCCTAATGCTGCGACAGACAAATTGCAACCATCAGGGAAAGCCAGGAGACTCTGAGAGAGACCAATTATTGAGCTGCTGAATGAACCCTTCCTGAAACCACCTACTTCCTCACTTATTGGTGTGTCCTTACTGTGTAAACCCCTTTTAACTGGGTGTTTTGTTTCTTGCAGCGAAAAACAATCCATTGATACACTTGGTGACATTAATTGAGAAAAAAACAATATGGGTAAGATTTAGTCTTCATATTTGTTTTTTTGTCCTTAGTAAGGCATAATGTAATTAACCAAAAAAGAATTGATTATACTTTTTGTAACTCTTGTAGCCATTGTCAAAAAATAAAGTGATTTGGAAAACATGCACGTATGCATGTACATACACACACACTCTTCAATCCATTCTTGAGGTTGATATATTAGTTTCCAGGCATTCGTTCAGTATTTCTATATCTAAAAATTTGTGGAAGGATCCGAGAGATCCAGATTCAGTTTTTATAGCTGTTTGCAAGTATGCTAAGTTGGCAATGCATAGATGTGTAGAGAAGGAGAGTAAGAGACACAGGGAGGCCGGGCGCGGTGGCTCACGCCTGTAATCACAGCACTTTGGGAGGCCAAGGCGGGTGGATCACGAGGTCAGGAGATCGAGACCATCCTGGATAACACGGTGAAACCCCATCTCTACTAAAAATACAAAAAAATAGCCGGGTGTGGTGGCGGGTGCCTGTAGTCCCAGCTACTGGGGAGGCTGAGGCAGGAGAATGGCGTGAACCCAGGACGCAGAGCTTGCAGTGAGCCGAGATCGCGCCATTGCACTCCAGTCTCTGGGCAACAGAGTGAGACTCCATCTCCAAAAAAAAAAAAAAAAAGAGACACAGGGAGCAACGTGAGTGAATAATCTCAAGGGATGAACAGTTCCCAGCTTTGCTGGGACTTCTTTAGCCACATCACATCACACTCTTAGAAGTCAAGTTTGCTAGGTGTGTTTTACAGATAGAAAAGTCAAGGTGCAGAGAAGTCAGGACCTGCACATAGAAATTAAGTGATCTGAGTTCCCAGTGCCCCCAAAGGATTTTCATTACTGCACATTACCTCTGTTTTATTTTATCTTATGAAAATGCAGACATGCTCAACCCTCTGAGGACCTATTGCCTTTTTGTGAACTTGAGTAGAAAAGAGATCAAGCCACTCGCTGTGGCTGTTAGACTGGAAACTCTGAGTTGGTCACAAGAAAAATGGTTTTCATTTCCATGAACCCAGCCATCTGAACTGGTCAGGCTCTAATAATCAAGTTTAGGGAAGCTCATTTGGAAGAGATGAATTTGCTTTTGGTATTTTGGAAAGGTCTCAGGGCCTTGCCAACATCAGCTGCCGATGGAGTTCCTGACTGTGTGTGACAGGTATCAGCACCCTGCTTCCAGGTTGCTCCAGGTACCCACTCCCTGGTAATCACCTCTGATTTTAAACTTTCCTAACAGTCTGGCCATGGAGGCATGATATCCGTAACATCCCCCAAAGGAGATAAAAAAGAAATCCACAATTTACCATGAGCATTTCTAGTCTGATGATTGCCAAGCGATTCCTCCAGGACATTCCTCAAGGTGTGTATGAAAAATAGCGTCCACCAGGGACTGAGGTGGTTCAGGTACCATTGCTGCTTTGGGGTGGAACATTTGTGTAAAGTGAGAATAGCATAGGGTTAGGAGCTACGTGAACAAACCCCCTATTGACTAGGAACAAGACATAAAAAGTTTCTGGTAGACGCAGATCTAGTGGGGAGGACATGGTGGAGTCAATGCCCTCCAATTTTCTATGGATTACATCCCACCTCCCTCTCAGGGACATGGCTGCAGTTGTGCTTAGCCCATGAGGGTGCTGTTCTCTCTTCCTTATGGAAATTGGAGAAGGTGGGAAGAGGAGACTTTGTTTTTATTTTTAATTGTTCTCTTTTTAAAGAAAAACAATTGGACTGTATTTTTTAGAGCAGTTTTAGGTTCACAGCAAAATTGAGCAAAAGGTAAAGAGAGTGATTATACTTTTTGTAACTCTTGTAGCCCCCTGCCCCCACACACATGCACAGCCTCCTCCACTATTAACACACCCCATAGAGTGGTACATTCCTTACAACCAATGGGCCTACACTGACACATCATTATCACCCGGAGCCCATAGTTTCCATTAGGGTTCACTCTGGGTGTTGATATTCTATGGGTTTGGACCAATGTATAATGACATGTATCCACTATTATAATACCATACAGAGTGCTTTCACTGCCCTAAAAATCCCCCTGCTTCACCTATCCATGCCTCCCTTCCCCCAACTTCTGGCAACCACTCATCTATTTACTGTCTCCAATGTTTTGCTTTCTTTTCAGAATGTCATATAGTTGGACTCATATGGCATATAGCATTTCAGATTGTTTTCTTTCACTTAGCAATAAGCACTTAAGTTTAAGAGACTTTTTATTTTGTTCTGTAAGATAGCCTAACATTTTTCAAAATTAGGACTGTTTTTTAAACAGATTTTTATCAGAAGAAAGAAATAATATGTGGACAATGTGAAATGGCTGTGTTTATAAAAAATAAGTTTTAGACAACGAAAATATAGCTATAGAATTGCTGATATTGCCAACAAACTTTTGTCTTCATCTCTCTGGCCTCCTGTCTCTGTGTCATCTGGTCGCTTAGGCTTTTTCACTCCTTATAAACTGATTGGCCTGACCTTCCTGCTCTCGTTGAAGTTATATGCAATTGATATTTTCTTATTTTAAATAGGCATGTTCCTTAGGGTCTATTCTATGAGGACCAGGATTGTGATTTAGAGGAAGAATCTTGTTCTCTGTGTATTTATGCAGTGCTATATAATTGATATACCTTGTACCCAACAAAGGCACAGTCTCTTCCTATTTTTGCTTCTCCCTTGCACTGCTATCTGAAGAATTCTTCAGACAAATCTGCCCCTTCATTCTGGGGGCTTTTCATTTAGAGACTACAGGAATTTGGTAATTGCTGCAACGTAGAAAGGTATCACCTTCCAAAATATTGGAAGGTATCCTGATATTTCATGTTCCACCTAATAATACCTTTCAGGACTCATGTTCTTAGGCAAACGCTTTGGGGAATGTTGCAGTGATGCATGTTCTGGGGAAACACAGGGGCAAGCATGGATGAAAATCACTGTGGAATATTGAAGAAGGCTTCCAAGAGGAGGTGACATTTGAGCTTGATCCTGAACATGAAGTAAGGACAGAACTAGGAGCTCAACTAGAGGAAGAGGCAAATGGTATACTAGTGTAGACTGTGTTAATGTGTAGACAACTGAAAGAAGTGGCATATTTGGGAAGCTTTGGGATGTCCATGGTGAAAAGTGTCTATGAACAAGGGGTGAGAGAGATGGAGGGAAGAGGGGCAGAGGATGAAATTTCATCAACATTGCATTGTATTTCTTCCATTTGTCCTTTCAGATCAACTTCTGTTCACCCACCTTGTCCTGGGAGGGACATTAATGGGTTTCCATGTCCTTTGGCTTCTGGTTGAGTTCACTCAGTGGAGAACCCTGGCAAGAGGCAGGAAAAGGGGAGGAAAGTAAGATGGGGGTATTTTCTCAGTGGCTTCCTACATGAGAAGTCATTTTGGGTTGGCTGTTTCACCCAAGTGAAGATCATTGACTCTCTAAAGCTGGCCAACTCAACTTGTCCTTTTACTAATTGGATCAAGTAATTGCTGCCTCTGTTTGTCCTTTTGAGTCCAAAAATGGCAAGCCCCAGGTTACTGCATTGTCTTTGGTGATTTCCCTATACCACACCTCTGTAAATAAACCTTTCTTAAATCATCCCTTTTTGAATGTGCCATCTGCTTCCTGTTGTGGCTCTGAGCTATATAAATATGATGTGAAAAACCTAGAACACGACGTAGAACAAAGAGTGCCTGCAAGAATCTTTTTTCCCCCTTATTTTATTTTATTCTTCCCATATTTACCAGTGAGATATCTTTATATTACCCCAAGATCTGAAACCATAAAACATAAAACATAAAGTGTTTTTTTATATTTCATTTTATTTTTTGTTTATTTAATTTTTACATTTTATTTTATTTTAGGCTTTACGATACATGTGTAGAATGTGCAGGTTCGTTACATAGGTAAATGTGTGGCATGGTGGTTTGCTGCATCTATTAACCCATCACCTAGGTATTAAGCCCTGCATGCATTAGCTATTAGTCCTGATGCTCTCCTTCCCCCCGCACCCTCTGGCAGGCCCCTGGTGTATGTTGTTCCACTCCCTGTGTCCGTGTATTCTCATTGTTCAGCTCCCACTTATTATTGAGAACATGCAGTATTTGATTTTCTGCTCCTGTGTCAGTTTACTGAGGATACTGGCTTCCAGCTTCATCCATGTCTCTGTGTAGGACATCATCTCATTCTTTTTATGGCTGCATAGTATTCCATGGTGTATATGTATCACATTTTCTTTATCCAGTCTATCATTGTGGGCATTTGGGTTCATCCCAAGTCTTTAATAAGGATGTGGTCTTACCAGATTTATGTTAGAAGGAAAGCATTTGTTTGGAATGAATAGAATAAATCTTTTGGGAAAATAGAAAAAAAGATTATTTAAAAATCATGTGAATATTTAGGTCGAAGAGTTGTCCATGAATCTTTAGCTCAGTGTCCATAGATCCCTACAAACAAGATCTATGAATAGAATTCTTGGAATCCTTAAGTTAGGATAGGAAAAAGTTACATCTTTATTTTTTCTAACCTCTATTTGAAATGTAGTATTTCTTTCCATTACAAGTGGATGTGACAAGACACAATAGTATTGGTCATAACTAAGGCTTTATCACCGACAAAAATCATAGGTATATTTATATCACACTGCTATATTGTAAAAATCTCAAGATATCATCTATACTCTTCACTGCTTCTAAATTATGGTAGTTAGTAGACCCACCTTCAGGTCTTGTTATTGGAGGCATTAATAAGGAAGCATATATGTTATGTTTCACAATTTTATTTTCTAAATATTTTTAGATTGCAGCTGCATTGCCATATAATTTATTTTATAATTCGGTGTGTTTCAAGTTATGCATTTACACATATAATTCTAAAAAGAAGTCCATAGACTTCACCAAATTTCCAAAAGAGTTCACAGTAAACAAATTATTAAAAATCTCTGTTAATTCATAGATACTCATTCCAGAAAATACAGCAATGGCTGCATATCAGGAATATCTTTCTCTAGAAAAAAAATATCCTAAGTTACTAGATATTCTGGGTAGTTTCTGTATGTGGAGTTTCTGGGGTAAATCCTTTCAGTTCAATATGGTGACTATGTGCTGTGTCATCTCAAATATTTGACCTTATTCTGTTTTTCTTCTCCAGGTCATTGTATGTTTTGTAACTGGATTTCCTATTTGGTATTTGTCTCCCAAATTTTAAGAGCAAAACTTGTCATCTATCGCCTTATTTTAATTCTCACTATGTAAACTTGTAAGAAATAACTCACAACTTGGTGTCTCATAACTCACTTCTGAAATATCCAATGAAAAACTGCCAAGTTATTCACTGTTGTTTATTTTGGTCCTAGTACACTGTCCATGCCCTGGTTGAGTATCTCGCCAAATTTCCTCCAATTTATTGCAAAACCAACTGGCAGAACAATGAGGAAACCTGTCTGGGGCCAATTTCAGCAATTGATGGTGCCGCCTTCTCTCCCCACCTCCATTTTCCACTAATCCATCAAGTTTCTTCCAGATCTAGCCATTCTTAATGGGAATATAACACCTTGGCATAGCTCCAAACATGAAAAAAAAATATTCTTCCTGTCCTAACTCCACTGTTTCCCTCCCCTCTGCTTCTCATCCTTTTCTCAAAACTGACACCCTCCAACAAGTACTTCTCCCAGCAGAGAGGATGACATACCTGGCATTGCAACATTTGAGAATGAACCTTATTTTGAAAATAGGTGATCATGCTCTTATCAATACAGGAAATGGGAGATGTAAACCTCTTCCCATCAAGGTGTGAACCTTCCACAAAGCAGCAACTCTGAAATATCTCCTGTGTGGTTGGCATAGGTGAAAAAACTGTTTTGCAGAGCCTACTGAGATCAAAACTAGGGAGTGTCTTTGCAGCCCGTTGTTAGTCAAAGTAGTTATGTATTGCTGATGGTGCTTTTCTAACATAGACCTTAAAGTTCTTTTACATGGACTGTCTTTTTGCTGCATTTTTAAGACAGAGCAAGAGGCTGAGATTATCTGCTCCCACTGTGGTTTCAAGACTAGAAACTCAAGGAGGTTGTAGGCTTGTCCAAATAACTTTGGACAAGTATACTTTGATACTTGTCCAATGTATACTTGATACTAGTATTTCACTAGTATCAAAACCATAGTGAAATATGTGAATTAAACTCTGCTGCCATTTTTTTAAAATTATACTTTAAGTTCTAGGGTACATGTGCACAACGTGCAGGTTTGTTACATATGTATACATGTGCCATGTTAGTGTGCTGCACCCATTAACTCGTCATTTACATTAGGCATATCTCCTAATGCTATCCCTCTCCCCTCCCCACCCCCTCACCCAACAACAGGCCCCGGCATGTGATATTCCCCTTCCTGTCCAAGTGTTCTCATTGTTCATTTCCTACCTATGAGTGACAACATGCGGTGTTTGGTTTTTTATCCTTGTGATAGTTTGCTGAGAATGGTGGTTTCCAGCTTCATCCATGTCCCTACAAAGGACATGAACTCATCATTTTTATGGCTGCATAGTATTCCATGGTGTATATGTGCCACATTTTCTTAATCCAGTCTATCATTGATGGACATTTGGGTTGGTTCCAAGTCTTTGCTATTGTGAATAGTGCCTCAATAAACATACGTGTGCATGTGTCTTTATAGCAGCATGACTTATAATCCTTTAGGTATATACCCAGTAATGGGATGGCTGGGTCAAATTGTATTTCTAGTTCCGGATCCTTGAGGAATCACCACACTGTCTTCCACAATGGTTGAACTAGTTCACAGTCCCACCAACAGTGTAAAAGTGTTCCTATTTCTCCACATCCTCTCCAGTACCTGTTGTTTCCTAAGCATTATGTTGAGTTGATTTTCAGATTTCTCCCTTAGGTAACAACCAGAAAGAATTTTGGGATATTGTATTAGTTAAGATGCATGCACGAATATAGAAAGCACATTAGGTGTTTCAACAGAGGGGATTTAATTTAGGAAGTTGGTTATATATATTTCAGCCTTCTTGGAAGGCTGAAGTAACGAAATGGGAACAATGAGATAACATAGAGATAGTAACTGCAGGAAGAAGCTACCCCTACCAGGGTTGGGGAATAAGGGAAAAGATTAGGTCTATTGCAACCTAAAGGATCAGAGGAAGGGCCTTGAGGAGTTGAAGCTCAGCCTCTGAGGGGGAGGCACTATATGGCTGCTGATGGCATCTCAGGAGATTGAAGAAGGGATCTTATAGAGCTAGAATTCAAATATCTGAGGAAGGAGCAATACTGACTTCCTAGAGCTTGCACCTCTGAGAAAGCACTTTGAGGCTGACTCTAGGAGTTGGGGGCTGTATAAAACTGCTGCTGTGAGGATGAAGTATTGCTGGTAGGTAGCACTGGCGGGAGCCGCAAGTTAAAAAAAGAGGGGAAATGCACTCTGCCTTCTCCTGATTCCAATCTCCCTCTAGTGCCCCCTATTGCCAGAATCTATCTATTAGAAGCAACTAGCAAAGGAAAAACATGATTTGCAGAGACTCTTTTTAGAGTCCCAGAGCAGGGTATTGGAGGTTTGGGAGCTGGGAGACAGTAGCTGACTACATCACACAGGTATGTAGGACATTTTTGGATTACCAGAGGATGTACTAGTCATCCATAGGATGTTTGGTATCAGGAAGAGGATGATTTAATATGAAGTCTACAGGTCATATATGTATGCCTAGAGCTGGCAGGTGAGTCACTGGGACTTGAGATCCTAGGCCTTCTCTCGTTTGCATAGTCCTCTTGCTTGGGGCAGAGAGAGTGGGGTTGGTGTAGGAAGAAGATTGCAGCATGCAGGGTTGTGGGTGGTGATCCCAGTGTCCCTTGTCCAGCCATACAGGTACTAGAAGCTTCAGAGCAGTTGGGCTGAGGCTACGATCAGGGATTAGGTGGGGAGGCACCTGGCAGAATATCTGAAGGACCACACCAGCATTTTCTTGTAGAGCAGTCAATGTATTGGTTTAGACAAACATTTGCACCCACTTAAGGCCCCAGTTTCTGGAATTATAAGGAGTAGAAAGAATCTTGATTATAAAAATCTACAGATTAATGTGCTCATCGAATAATTATAGAACGTCTAGTATATACTACCTATTGTGCTGGGACCAGGGAACATGAAGATGAATCAGGTAAAGATGAATCTGCCTTCAGAGGAGCTCAAACATTAACAGAAAATTATAGTCACTTTATTTCTGGCAGAATGGGAACAGAGTTGAGGGAGAGGCAACTTACTAGGCACATTAGGGACAGCTTCACCCAGGAGCATGAACTGAGTCCTGCTATCAGGAGGGATATTCAGTAGATAGCAAGAGTCGGGGGACAAAGGGCCATGGAACGATGAAGCAACGTGAACACAGCCCAGAGGTGTAGCATAGACTGGTGCCCTTGAGAAAGTGGGAGGGACAGCCGGTAGAAGGTCAGGGTCTCCACTGAGGCAGCAGCTTCACCTGCCTTCTCTTTCCAAACATTCTATCAGGCAGCAGCCTGACCGGTTTGAATTTCACCTTCTGCTCACCTTGGATGAGAGTAGTAATCACCACGATCCCAGGGAACAGCCAAAGGAAGAGAAAAGGCAAAAGATTTGGACAAGACTCATGAAGACTAACAGCTCTTGGATAATTAAGAGAAGGCAGCTGCGTGAACAGTTTTGATGCAATCATTGAAGGCAGGGCCCAGTGTCTGTGGCATCTGCCTTTTTCTGGAACCAATCCATATTTCCTTGTGGTTTTCTAAGGTGCAGAGAGGGCACATTGGGAACTTTGCTTGGGGTCTTTTTCACATCTTAGAGGGAGGGTCCCTCAGCATCTGCATTGGTGGAGTGTGGTCCTCATGTCCCTCTGAATGAGCTGGACTTGAGGGAACCAGCCCCTTCCAGGAAGCTGTCCCATGACTGAAGCCTCAGCAGTAGCCTCTGTCAGTCCCTCCCCCACAGAACCTTTGGCTTCCATCTGACCAGCCTTGACACCCAGTGTCCAAACACCGATAAAATTGATTCCACTAAGCGTGGGAAAGTCCTGGAGCATCGATTGTTTCCTCCTCTGCATTCCCGATACCCTGGCATTAGTGCTCTCCCAGAATGTACCTTGCTTGTTTGATTGGAGGAGGTCAAAGCCCTGATGAAGAATGAGTGGAATTCCACAGGATTGGAGCAGTCTTGATAAATGACAGCAGGGGATGGTGTGGGGAGGGGAAAGGATCAGAGGAAGTGGGGATAACTGAATGGCTTAAAAAATAATCCACCTTTGCCTCCCCCTTTTCTACCAGTCTGTCTAGTGCTTTCAGAGTGAAAAAAAAAAGCTTGCCTTTTTAAACATTTGGAGTTTCAAAAATGATCTATAGTGCATGTTTAGTTTCTCGAGTTAAAAATTTTAAAAGAAAAAAATGTTTGAGGGCTTTACTGCTTTCCCGCAAAGAGCTAGAGCCACCCAAGCAGGATTGACTGTCATTGGTTTGAGGTTTCTGTTTGCTTTGAGGCTATTTTTTTCTTAGTGCTATGAACTAGATCAGCCCATTTTTAGCTGATAACCCTTTCCAATTTCGCTGTGAAATGAGGGACTGGTTGGGTGGTTTTTTATGTTCTTTCCAGCGTTGACTTTTATGGTCTTTGATTCCAAGGTACCTCATCGACTCTGAAGACAAGAGATAGGTAGGTTCTAACTCCAGATGAGCCGCTGCAAGATGGTACCAGGATGGGATACAGAGTCTTTGTACTATCTTTTATATGTTCTCAAACCCAGCCAGGGATCAGAGTGACAATATACCATGGGGAATCATACAGATGTTTATGGTGATTCTGCTATGAGTCAACTGAGATGTCCCCTATGGAGATGATAACTCCCCATACTATAGGCAGTTAGACAAAGATGTAGATGTCTTGATTACAAATGCTACCCGGATCTCCTAACTAGGACCACACATGCGGAGAACCCAGTGGCTTTTGGACTTATCAGCCAATGGTCTTCTTGTGAAGGTCTCTCCTAGTCATGGGAATTGTCTTTTTATTGTTTAAGCTTTTGCATAGACCTGGAAGAGGCATCCATTGCTGTTACCCCTGAGTTTATAATCATGCTGCAAGTCCAGTGGGGAACTTTGGCACAAAGCATTGAATGAGACGGGACTGCACTTATGTAGCCTGCATTTCTTGAGAATAAAGATTTCTGTTCATTTAGTGCAGTGGTTCTCATCTGGGGGAAAACCAGTGAGTAGAGGCCAGGGATGCCGCTAAAATCCCTACACTGTGCAGGAAAGCTGTCAGCCCTTTGCCCCACAACAAGGGATTAACTAGTTCCAAAAGTCAGTAGTGCTGTGGTTGAGAAAACCTGTTTAGCACCGGTAGGTTCCAGAGAGCTCGGATGGTGGTGGTCATTGTGCTAAGTTTCAAATTCAGTATTTAGATTTGGTTTTTAGCTTATAGGCAACAAATTGGCTGACTATGGGGTAAAAAGGAAGCACCTCCTTTATCAAGATTGTCTTCAAAAGATGTCTGCCTCCTCTTCTGGTGGGTCCTGTGTCCATTCACAGTGTGAGAAATGGAAAGGAGGTCACTAAGAGACTTGCAATGGATGTAATAACTGGATGCAGAAACTCTGGATTGGAAGGGAATGTTCATGACTATTTCATCCCTCCTGCTACCTTGGAGCACCAAACGCGGGAGCCACCCAAGGTGAGACTGAGGATTATGCAGTTTTCAACATTGCTTCCCATAGACTACTTCTCCTTCCATCATTTGCAGATTTTTTGGTGCCTTTTTTCTTCTGGAGACTCTCCCCTTTTCTCTGAGCAGTGTTCTGGCTATTTCAGATCTCTGCATCTATGGAGGAACACATGCTAATTTGTTGTTGTATGGCCAAATGTCAGCAACTCATTGCATGTTACCACTAGCAACTCTATTAGCCTTTTTAAGTGGGGTTCTTGAAAAAAAATAATGCCTAGTTCAATTTTCCAGTGGTGAAACCCTAGGTATCATAATACTTTAAGGAAGAAAACACTTTTGGTCGCAGGTCTCTTTTCCTGTTTTTCAAATGGTTGTGTGTAGGCAATCATTTACTCTTAATATCTACCTTATCCATGGTAATATTCCAAGCAAGATATTGTATACTCTTCCTTGGAAATACACTTGAGTATTTAACAAGATAGAGTCCTCTAGATAACATAGCCCTACTTGCCTAAATCTAAACTCTTGAATATAATGAAAAGTCTCCCATCTGGACTATCTTGGAATAGTCATGATTTATAGCTGCTAAACTCCAAATAAGTTAGGTCTCTTGGCATTAAATATGATTTGCCTTCCTGTTTGTCTCATTAGCACTTTTCAGCCCTCTCTGTCTTAGAGTCCCAGGCCATTGATAAGGGCACAGGTAGGCTTAGGGTTAAGCAGAAGGAAGGAAGCCACCCCCTGCCTGCCACGCTCAGTGATGGACCACTGGGTCCTACCCAATCTATTTTAATCTCCCAAGGCCTTTTATGACCTTGCTTTAGAGAAAGAAAGCCACCCTTCAAAGGCCTCGCTCTGTCAATTTCCCCCACCATATGTTCTTATTAAAATGTTTATGACACTCTTTATCTTAGGCTTATTATCTTAGGATTGGTATTGATTAATAAAACATGCTACAAACTACAACTTACTATTTAGATTTTAAAAAGTGGGAATAACAATAACACATACATGATTTTAATCATTTTCTAAGCAAATGTTTCTAGTTGCAAAGTAGTCTCAACAGCAATGGAGAACATTATCAGGTCATATTATTTTCAAACTAGAAACACATTGAATATATATTTTTTTGGGTCATACGCCTCATGATGTTGTTTTTTTATGAGACTAGATAAAGTATATTGCAAGGCTGATAGCAGCAGAGCATTTATTGACATATTTTAGGTGTTTTCCAATTGACTGTAGTTTGTCAATGTTTGACAAATACAGCCCTGTCAATTCCTTTGATGATGGTGTTTTAGCAAAGTACTGTATGTTCAGATATTAACATTAACAGCATATGGTAAATAAGCGATTTATATTAAAGATTTTCATTGTCTTATTATAAAAGTAGTTATGCTCATTGTAAAATTTTGGAAAGCATAGAAAAGAGTAAGGAAGAAAATAAATATAATTCATGATCCCACCACCCATTTATAACACTAATTTTTTAATAAACGTGGATACATTGAGATACAGCTATACTGCATACATACACACATAAACAAGTAAAACATATAATTATTTTGGTAATTCTATTGCATAACCAATTTTATATACTTCTACTACCATTATACTATGAACATTGCCTATCAGGACAGAATTCTTTATAAACAGTTTTAAAGGCTCTGTGGTAAAACATTATGAGGGTGCAGCATAATGTTTACTCACTCTTAGCAGTATACAAGAAGGCTGTTTTTAATTTTTCACTATGATTAACGATGCCATAATAAGCAGCATTGTCTCAATCTCATAGATTTTGTGAGAGGTAAATGAGATGGTTCATGTGAAGTTCCTAATATAACAGTGATAGATGTTCAAAATGCCTTCCTCTCCAGCTTTCTTCCTCTCCCTCCATCTACATTTTTCCTTTTCTACCTTTAATGCATTTTTTTTCCTTAAAAATAAGACCCAAGAATTATAGCTACTTGGTTAACGTATATACACTTTTTTTTGTTTGTAGTAATTTTTGCTTCCCCATCAAATGCAGTTATGTGGATCTAGTTCTTGATTGGCTTGAGATGCCTCGTTAACCTCTGTCCCAGTCTCAGTCCCATGTTAAAATATAGAAGGGTGGGAAGGAAGGTGTGCTCTGAAGTCAGTTATCACAGGTAGGAGGGTCTGTGAGTACATTTCCAGGTACTTGCTGTCTTCCAGCCTTATCCAGCTGAAACCATCAGCCCATTTGGTTCCTGGGCATACCCAGATAGAATGGTGATGCTTTAAGAGTTCCATCTGCACTAGGGGTCTAGAATTTGATTTGTTGTGGAAGGTAAGATCCAAACACCTTCTTGTCCACAAAACCCATTGAATTCTACCATATTTATTCCATTCATAAGATCGGATCCTTTCTCCCATTTCTGATTATATATACTTTACCTCCATCTTGCAATTGCAACCCTGTCCTAAACACTAGTCTGTTTGGCTGGGCTTCAAGCTTCTGTCTGATTCCTGCCGACTCCTTACCCCTGGGGAAATGCAGTCTGTTTCCAACTGGACAGGCCATGTGGAAACATATTGCTATCACTCTGTCAGGTGTACTTAGACATTTTTGCTCTCCTCTTTCACCTTCAAGAACTAAATGATTTCTTTGAGCATTTATAGAATTCC
This sequence comes from Hylobates moloch, assembly GCF_009828535.3. NCBI lineage: Eukaryota > Metazoa > Chordata > Mammalia > Primates > Hylobatidae > Hylobates > Hylobates moloch. Next base: position 16,475,904 of record NW_026652290.1, on the reverse strand, counting down.
AGATCAAGGCTAAATTTCCCATTCCTCTTAGGAGTGTAGACCATCTCTCTTCTCAAAGCACTGACCCTGGGGCTGATCAGACAATCAGTTTTGAGCGCATCCATCCCAGAATCCTTCCTTCTTCATGGCATTGGCAAATGCCACCAACTTCTCAGTCTGCTCAGGGTCAAGCCAGCTCATGAAAGGACACCCTCTGGTGTGCTTCTGGCTGTTTCAGGACCACAAGGAGAAGCAGCAGCTGGCAAGAAACATGTTGCTAAATAGACCTGGCTTCTATGGGAATCCCAGAGTTAAGCATTCCCACCCCTTTGGGCCACCTTTCACATTTGATTGATTTTTTTTCGATTGATTGTTTGCCTGACCTGATCAGAGAGTTTGGACAGGAGTTTCTGTTGACACTTTATTTCACTTTGGGTAAAGTTTAAACATGACTTATCACAACCCTGACACATCTAGAAGGCCATATTTTGCCCCCCTCCTGTTGTCTACCTCTTTCAATGATGAGAATATAGGGCATAAAGCCCTTTTTTATACATGAGGAGAAAGTTCATTGCTTTGGGTCCTTTTAGAGATAAGTCTTAGGACATCTAGGTTATAATTACTGCTAGATGATCCTTCTCTTTTTTCCCATTGTTAAAAACCTTCATACTTATTTTATTTCCCACAGGTGAAAACCTTCCCTTTCTTGGAGAAGTGCCACTGTGGGGTTGCAAGTCCCAGGATCAAGATTTCGATGTGTCTCTTTTTCCTGTAAAGTGGCTGAAATCTGAAGCCGAATCTGCAAGTGTCATGGAGTCATTGAATCTCACAGTCTCAACTGATAAAAGTAATTACAGGTCCTCTGGTTCAACCTTCTATTTGATGTGGAAATCCTTTCTACAGTAACTCTGTGTGGGAATCACAATTCACTTAGGGGCTTAGTCTCATAGTCAAAATGTCTTCTTCCTAAGTGGGAAATTACTTCCAGCTTCTATTCACTCAGTAGTTGTATAATACTATCTCTCTCTCTCTCTTTCTCTCTCTCTCTCTCTATATATACACACACACACACATATGTATATATACATATATATGTATATAGATACGCATATATAGATATATGTGTATATATATATCTATATGGGTATCTATATATATATACACATATATAGAGAGAGAGAGAAAGAGAGAGAGAGACAGTATATCTCCATCTAAAAGCAGAAGCATAAAACATTATACCTTTAACACCAAGATCCAGTTAGGTGTGAGCCCCACAGGCATGCTGCTGGGCCCATGGGACCTCAAGTTTAGTAAATTCCAGAATTTGCCTTTAATAAGTTCAGAGTCTAAATATCTAAATATATATTTTAAAAGATGTCTGAAACAAGTTTCCTACTAAAAAGTGACTTATAGTCTAGAAGGCAAGGAATGACAGTCACTCATACTTTCATGTGGGAATCACAATGGTAATAAGAATGATAACTTACATGCATTGAATGCTTTCTCTGTGCAGGTACAGTTTTAAGTGCTTGACATGAATTAACTCGTTTAGTCATCATAATAATACTGCAAGGTAGGTAAGCACTTTCATTAACTTACCCATTTCACAGAGGAGCGAACCGAGGCACAGCTGCTCAAGATTATACAACTAAGAATAAGAGGATCCAGGATTCAAAATAAAGCATTTTGCCTCCTGAGTCTGTAAACTGTACTGGTATGCTATTTAATCTCTTGCAAACAACTAAGATGTTTGGTAGAAAGAGAGAAATGCCATGAGAGAGAAAGGGCAGACTCTTGTGCTTGGAAAAGATGGCCTGTTTTGATGCATTTGTAAATGATTTATCCCTGGTGTCGGCTTCTCTCGGGCATGTTTCCGGGTATGAGGGAGAAAGGAGTCACTGGCTTAATCTGTTGGTTACCAACTGTAATTTACAGCAGCCTGGTTCACACTCAGCTGGAACTTGGTGTTAAAATGATAATATTTTATGCTTTCGCTTTTAGTGGGTGACAATAAAAAATCAATGGATTATAATTACAGGACCTTGAAGTTTAGTGTTGCCCCAGACTATAATGAAAATCCATTTATGGTATGACAACCACAGATTAGCAATTTATCTCTCCTGAAATAGCAAGGCAGTTTATTGTGTTGCTGGTTTGCTACCACTTGCAGAAGGGACCAGATAATGTGCCAGGTTGCCTTGTGAGTAATAGCCTGGTTTTATTATACAGGATAAATCAATCACATAGCTTCTTGCGTTGGCTTAATGAGGTTAGATTAGCATGCACAGAGCTTGGGAAATAGTTGTTGGTCAACAGCCTCCAAGTGCTGACAGAGGACCCTCAATGGGCTGAATCTGGAGTGAATACTCAGCAGTTTGCTTTGCAGGTGGGCGATAAGAATCTGAGACTTGGTTTGGGAGTTGGTTTTCAAGAGGGCAAGATTTCTTTCTTTTTCTTTCTTTCTTTCTTTTTCTTTTGAGATGGAGTCACCCAGGCTGGAGTGCAATGGTGTGATCTTGGCTCACTGCAACCTCTGCCTCCCGGGTTCAAGCAATTCTCCTGCCTCAGCCTCCTGAGTAGGTGGGATTACAGGCGCCTGCCACCATGACCGGCTAATTTTTTATATTTTTAGTAGAGATGGGGTTTCACTATGTTGGCCAGGCTGGTCTCGACCTCCTGACCTCATGATCCACCTGCCTCAGCCTCCCAAAGTGCTGGGATTACAGGTGTGAGCTATGATGCCTGGCCAAGAGGGCAAGATTTCTAAAATACAGTTGAAACTGCAGACAACTTTTGTAGATGAGTAGATCAGTAATGAAACAAACAAAACTCCCAAACAATAACTTTTTTAAAAAAGAACTGGCAGTCTTTGTCATTTCCCTTTGGAATGATGGATTTATTTAGGACAGGACGTACATAGAAGGGGAATGGATTATAGAATATCACAATAGCTGAGGGCCCCAAAAGGAAAGCATTCTGACTCTATGGCTAACATTGGTTGGGGTGTGGGAGTTGTTTTGGCACAATGTCTAGTGACTCCCTGTCCTTCCAAGCTCCCTTATGTCACAAGTGCCACCTTTATTGCTTGAGCTAGGTTCATGGCAGGGGAAAGACATTATAGTTCCCCTCTGCCCTTTGTACCCTGGCTGTTCTGTAGATGTGTTAGAGCCTTCCTTTGAATATCTTTCAGACATTTGCCAATAAGAACAAGCTGAAAGTAATCAAGACTTTCTCCCTTGGGTGAGCCTTCCTCACTAAATATCTGTCATGAAGCTAATATCTTAATTTGCCCCCACTCTGTGTGTACAACTAATAAGAGTGCCATGCATTGGGCCAGGCACGGTGGCTCACGCCTGTAATCCCAGCACTTTGGGAGGCCAAGGTGGGCAGATCATGAGGTCAGGAGATCGAGACCATCCTGGCCAATACGGTGAAACCCCGTCTCTGCTAAAAATACAAAAAAATTAGCCGGGTGTGGAGGCATATGCCTGTAGTCCCAGCTACTAGGGAGGCTGAGGCAGGAGAATGGCATGAACCTGGGAGATGGAGCTTGCAGTGAGCATGAGATTGCACCACTGCACTCCAGCCTGGGTGACAGAGTGATACTCTGTCTCAAAAAAAAAAAAAAAAAAAGTGCCACGCATTAAAAATTAACCAAAAGGAGTTGTACTGTGGGATTTGGAAGAGGGAAAAGTAGACTCAGAGAGAGGGTTCAGGTGAGGCCCAATATTGGCATTCTCTATTTCAGGGTCAATCATGTCTTGCCTTTTGTAATGAAGCCATAATCCCTAAGGAAATTCTAGACAAGGCAGATTTGAAGACTTTTTGCCTCCATAATGCATTTCATGTTTCATTTCAAATTTCCACTTTGTCCTTTCCATTAAGAGACTTAGACTTATCAGAAAAAACAAAGGTTTTAGTTCTTATATCTCAGAAGATAGAAATTTGTTGACATTGAAGCAGAAGGGGGATAACTAAGACATAAGAAAGCACGGTATAAAAGGGACCACGATGGTGTATCAGTGACCGTTGGTTGCATTAGGGTGTGGTAATAACCCTCAAACATTTTGTAACTTTTTCATGTCAAATAAAACACAGATACAGAAGCCCACACAAAACAAATATTTATCATATTAGAAAGCTAATATCCCTGTAACCAGCACTTGGGTTGGGAAATAGAGCATAGATAGTCACCCCAGAAATCCCTTCATAAGCTTTGTCCTTTCTCTTCCTTCAAAACTAGCTGTCTTCCTCACTCTTATGGCAATGACCCCACATCTTAATGGATTAAGACAATGAAAGTGTATTTCTTACACTCTGTGTCTATCACCAGAAGCTGAGGTGATAGCCTGCTTGTCATTGTCATCCATATTCTGGGACTCAGGCTGGAACTTTCTGGAATATTGCCAGGGAGCATGGCAGAGGGGCACAGTGCATTCTAGGGGAATGCACATAGGCTCAGCCTGGTTAATGAGTGATATACATTACCTCTGTTCACAACTCATTGCCCAGCACCAGTCACAAGGCCCCACCAAATACTAGAGCCCGAGAAATGTAGTCCTGTTGATATGGTTTTGCGTGTCCCAACCCAAATCTCATCTTGAATTATAGCTCCCATAATTCTCATGTGTTGTGGGAGGGACCTGGTGGGAGGTGATTGGATCATGGGGGTGGTTTCCTCCATGTTGTTCTCATGATAGTGAGGGAGTTATGAGATCTGAATGGTTTATAAGTGGCAGGTTCTCCTGCTCTCGCTCTCTCTCCTACTGACATGTAAGACATGCCTTGCTCCTCCTTTGCCTCCCACCATGACTGTAAGTTTCCTGAGGCCTCTTCAGCTATGCAGAACTGTGAGTCAATTAAATCTCTTTTGTTTATAAATTACCCAGTCTCAGGTAGTATCTTCAAAGCAGTGTGAAAACAGACTAATACAAATGGTTTAGTACCATCCCTTTGGTACCGTCCTCATGACAGTGAGTGAATTCTCCTAAGAGCTGGTTGTTTAAAAGTGTGTGCACCTTCCCCTCTGCCTTGATCCTGCTTTAACCATGTGAAGTACAAGCTCTTCCTTCTCCTTCCACTATGATTGTAAGTTTCCTGAGGCCTCGAGGAGATGTCAGCCAGCATCATGCTTCCTCTACAGCCTGCAGAACCATGAGCATTTAAACCTCTTTTCCTTACAAATTGCCCAGCCTCAGGTGTTTCTTTATAGCAATGCAAGTACAGGCTAATACAGGGTCCTTGAGATAATTAAATGAATTGATGTTTGATGCAGTTTGGCTGTGTCCTCACTCAAATCTCACCTTGAATTTTAGCTCCCATAATTCCCACGTGTTGTGGGAGGGACCCTGTGGGAGGTAATTGAATCACGGGGGTGGGTCTCTCCTGTGCTGATCTTGTGATAGTGAATAAGTCTCATGAGATCTGATGGTTTTATAAAGAGGAGTTCCCCTGCACAAGCTCTCTTGCCTGCTGCCTTTGCTCCTCATTTGCCCTCTGCTGTGATTGTGAGGCCTCCCCAGCTATGTGGAACCGTGAGTCAATTAAACCTGTTTCCTTCATAAATTGCACAATCTCGGGTATGTGTTTATTAATAGCGTGAGAACAGACCAATACAACGCTTTAAAGTCTTAGGGCATAGCCTGGCCATCACAATATTTACTGAGATGAAGAATGTTTAAACATTCCCTATTCAGGTAAGATATTCAAGATTGAAAGAGATTCCCCCTGACCACTGTCTAAGATGGTGTGGGGGAAACAATCAAGTGACTTTTGCAGTCTGCGTTTATGTACCCCACGTGTAAACACGAGGTAACAGAGTGATGGGCCATTCTTTGAAGCACCTTGGAGTCTTTCTATTTTCCACTCCATGGCCTATTAGTTTGAGGTGGGGGGTGGGGGGAGGGAAGGAAAGACGAGACGTTCCCATTGCTAGATACCTCTGGGGTTTCTATTTTGTTGTTGTTATTGCTTCAGAATGTTGATCTTTCGCTCTTTTTTGGATGACAAGAAAGTGATTCATGTTCAAGGGGTGGGGTCCCATCCTCTGTTTCACTGACAGCGAAACTGTCAAAAAACCCATCCTTATAAACACCAACCTGGCAAATGAGACCAAGCCTCCATATGGAAAATCAAAGTAAGGGATTTGGCAGGGAGTTGTAAAGATGGTTTTAATCAGAGGCAGAGACAGCCCATGGATATTGAGGTGAGGGTTTGGGGGCTGTCTGCACCATCGTGCCAAGAAGGCTGGGAGCTCGGGCCAGTGAGTTTTCATTCTTGGGAGAAGGCAGGCCCTATTTATGGTGGAAGCCAGATCATGGCAGGTCTCTCGTTTAAATTCGGCTTATTGGAGGGTCCTCCAAGCTAATTGGGAAGGAGCCGGCTGTATTTTCTTTCCTGCTTAATAACAAGGGGGAATTGCTTACAGCTCTGGACTTTATTAGGGGGGAATTTGACATTGTTTTGTTGGACAGAGGCTCCATCCAGGGAGCTAATCTCTCACACCTGTTTGGCTTTGTTAAGGAGCCAAGGGGCCCTGGCTTGTTTGCTATTGGTTATTGCACAGACTGATAAAAAGGGAAGGAACAGACCAGAGAAAGGATGCGGATTTTCCTCCTCAATCTTAACTCTAAAAATCTAGACCTAAAGATGATACAGGTGCCAGTGACAGAGTTAGTAAGTCCAATATCAGTGTATGAATTAGGTCCATTCAAAAACGCCAGTGCCCAGGTGTATTGGCACGTGTCTGTAGTCCCAGGTACTCAGGAGGCTGAGGTGGGAGGATCCCTTAGGCCCAGGAATTCGAGGCTGCAGTGAGTTAAGATCCCGTTACTGCACTCCAGCCTGGGTGAAAAAGATCCCATCTCTAAAAAGAAAAAACAAACCTCCAAAATATCCACAAGCCCCCCCCCCCCACAAAAACGCCAATGCTCTAAATACTTACAAAGTATCTGTCATTTGCAAGGCATGGTCCTGGGCCAGTAACTTGTGAGTTAAGCAGAGCTCCTACCCTTCGGGGAGTTATATGTTAGTCATCCCAAGAAAACATTGGAACATGTCTCAGGATTCTAGGAAGTTGGGACTCTCAGGAAAAGGGATTCCTTAAGGAACTGATACTGGCTCCTTGCCTGGGCTTTTTCTTTCACTGGAGTAAGCTCCAACGTTATAGGCTATTTCATAAGTCTGGGGAACCTGGCCCTTTATCCTCTGGGGGAAATTTTACCCTAATTAGTGCTCTTAGAATAATGATTAAGAGAACCTGAAGAAAATACAAGGCGAGCATAAGACACCTGGAGGGAAAGGAAAATCCCTCTTCCTGTGGGATGAGCATGTGACAAACCTTGGGGCCTTCTGGTGACCAGTCACACACATTTCCTCTTCTTGTCATGTGAGCTTTGAAGGAGGAGTCCACCAATGCTGGAGCAAGGAGCTCTTTGAACAGCTGAAGGCATAATAAAAAGGTGCTGGCTCTTATGGATTGAAGAGCAAGGTGTCTTGCACTTTGGTAGCTCTGTCTCTGGACTTGAGGTGTCTGGGTTTGTATTTCAACCAGGGCCAGGCCCACATCATTTGTGGGGCTCAGTGAAAAATGCAAATGCCAGGTCCTGGCCAGAAGTCAGCAAGTCATGGGTTCATAACCCCCATCCATAGTAGACTGGAGACCCCCAAAGGGATTGCAACTTCCATCTCAGGACGTGCTCAGAACCTGGACTGGGATTGTGTAGAGGCTCCCTCAGAGGCGGGATTGGCTGCTGCCTTCCACATCTGGAGATATCACAGGGTATGCTTCTGACCCTGAGCCTCCATGGGTCTGTGCCCAGCTTCACCACCTACAAGCCATAAAAGCTTGAGAATGTTACCTAACCTCTTTATGCATCGATTTTTCAGTCAGAGTCATGATAATGACAGCAGCTATCTCAAAGGGATACGGTAAAACATTTAAAACCCTAATACACTTGAAGTGCTCAGAGCAGTGCCTGCCTCTTAACCAGCAGTGCTGTCAACCATTATTATGGATGCAGATTCACCACTTGATTTGCTGCGGTACGGTGTCTGCTTGGAGCTGTATATTTTTTTCACCCAGTTCTCCCAAAGGGCCCTGACTTGTTCTCTTTGCTCTCTTATAACCAGTGGCAGGATATTCTAAGATATCTTCTCCAGGCTTTAGGAGGAGACCCATATTAATATAGAACGTAGAATCCTCTGCCCCCTCAATACACACACACACACACACACGTACACACATACACAGGCACACATAGTCATACAACACAAACACAACACAAACACACATACTCCCCTCAATAGCATGAAATGCTAAGGGGAGGTTTTTTCTTAAAGGGCCCCAAGGAGATGAGGGTTCTTTGGGGGTGCTTAAGGGTCCCCATGAGCAGCCAACAGGAGTAACCAACCACTGTCATCCCACCATTCCCTTTCAACTACAGAAACTTTTCATTTTCTCTGAGTTGTATTTTACTGTTCTATATTCTATACGGGATTTTACTGTTCTAAATTCTATAAATAGAATTTTGCTGGAAAACATAGAGTTTTGCTATTCTGAAAAAAAGAAATATGAAAACCAGCAGCCTAATCAATGGTGCTGTGGGACCTTGACTCTGCCATAGTTACTAGTCTACTGAATTTGATTACTCTGGCCAGGGGTGCAGTGGCTGAAGTGGGCACACAGACAGTTCAAACCCTGGGCTCTGATATTAAATGCCCTTTACCCAAGGAGATACAGCTAGTAAGCTTGGTTGGGACTGACAACATGACTTTCGCTTTCAGATTCTCTCTCTCCCCACTGAACTGCCTCCTTACTTAAACTGAGGTCTAAGAGGGATAGAACTTGCCAGAAAAGCTGTTCCAAAAAGAGTATTTTGACTTTCTCATGAGAATCAGAAGACCTGGGTTCTGTTCTTTTCTCAGCCATTCTCCATCGTGTGACTTTGGGCAAACTATATAAGCCTTTTGAGCCTTAATACGCTCATCCGCAAAGTGGTACTATGCTCTAGTTCGTTTTTCCCACAAGAACATTACGAGGCTCACACAATATGGTTTGTAGAAAAGTCCTTTTGGAAACTATAAAACACTATCCAAATGTGTGAAAAATTTAAGAGTGTACTCTTGCCTCCTTTGTTTTCTTTTTAATTAAATTTTTTTATTTGTATAAATTTAAGGGAAGCAAGTGCAATTTTGTTACATGGATATATTGAGTAGGGGTGAAGTTTGAGCTTTTAGTGTAGCCATCACCTGAATAATATACATTGAACCTATTACACAATTTCTCATCCTTCACCCCATCTTCCACTCCCCTACCCTGCCAAATGTCCAATGTCTATAATTCTGTATTTCATGTCCATGTGTACACATTACTACCTTCCATTTATAAGTAAGAACACACAGTATTTGTCTTTCTGTTTTGTGTGTGTGTGTGTTGTTTCTTGCCTGTCCTTTGATGAGTCTTGTTCTTGGTGACCCTGATGAAACTTGTAGGGCAGGTAGAAATAGCTCATGTTGCTTCATTTTTCTACCAATAGCCTTGTTTCTGTGTTTTGTGATCTGCCTCTACTAACCCCAAGTTAAATGATGGACGAGATATATACATGCATGCACATATGCACATACTTCTATACCTCTATTTAATTATCATCCTATACATTATTCAAATTACCCCCTTTCCTTACATATAGGTATGCTATTGGACAGTAGTATGATGGTAATTTTTTTGAAATGGGGCCTCACCCTGTCACCCAGGCTGGAGTGCAATGGCATGGTCTCAGATCACTGCAACCTCTACTTCCCAGGTTCAAGCAATTCTCCTGCCTCAGCCTCCCGAGTAGCTGGGACTACAGGTACGTGCCACCACTCCCGGCTAATTTTTGTATCTTTAGTAGAGACGGGGTTTCACTATGTTGGCCAGGCTAGTCTTGAACTCCTGACCTTGTGATCTGCCCACCTCTTTCTCCCAAAGTATTGGGATTACAGGCGTGAGCCACCGCAGATGGTAAATATTTAACCATCAGCTCTCAAAAAAAATTCATGTTTATATGGACATAAGTTTACTATAAATTTTATTGATATAAAGGACGTAGAGCACACAATTTGCAAATAATTATAAAATATTAAATATCCTTTATTATAAATTCCATATACCTGATTGATTCTCACAAAAGCATTTTACTGATTTTTTTCTTTTGCAGTTGGTGAAAAAGTACAGTTCCAGCATAAGTGCTGGTTGATATTTTCATGTCTGTTGAGCAATGAAAGAATGGCAGGGCACAGTGGCTCAAGCCTATAATCCCAGCACTTTGGGAGGCAGGCAGAACACTTCAGGCCAGGAGTTTGAGACCAGCCTGGCCAACATGGTGAAACTCCGTCTCTACTAAAAAATACAAACATTAGCCAGAGGAGGTGGCACTTGCCTGTAACCCCAGCTACTTGGGAGGCTGAGGCAGAAGAATTGCTTGAACCTGGGAGCCAGAGGTTGCAGTGAGTTGAGATCACATCACTGCACTCCAGCCTGCGTGACAGAACGAGACCCTGTCTCAAAAGAAAGAGAGAGAAAGAGAGAGAGAAAGAGAGAAAGAAAGAGAGAGAACCTCAGCTACTTGGGAGGCTGAGACAGAAGAATTGCTTGAACATGGGAGCCAGAGGTTGCAGTGAGCTGAGATCACATCACTGCACTCCAGCCTGTGTGAGAGAGTGAGACCCTGTCTCAAAAGAGAGAAAGAGGAGAGAGAGAGAGAGAGAAAGAAAGGCAGAAAGAGAAAGAAAGGGAGAAAAAGAAAGAAAGGGAGAAAGAACAAGAAATAAAGAAAAAGAAAAAGGAAGAAAGGAAGGAAGGAAAGAAGAAAAGAAACGAAAGAATTAAGATGTATATTGGAAGGTCAATTCTTAGTCAATCATGTAAGTGATTTCTTCTCTCAATCAAGGAGTAGTTTTTGAATACTGGAACATTTCCTTAACTTTTTTTTTGGTTGTTATTTTGCTACTCACAATGTAAAAACCCTTGACATGATTTACTTTTGTGTTTAATCTGTATTATTAATATTTTCTTCATGCCTGTCTCAAGTCTAGACAATTACAAAACTATAAAACCATGATTTATGGCATTTTTAGATTTCCATGGTGTCAGTGTTCCCACTATGGCCTATTTTAAGCTAAAAATGTGACATAATTGAAATAAGAGCAGGGTAGAGTTGCATGGTAGTCACTAGGACACAGTATTTCCACCATATAAACACAGCAGATGTAAACAACCTCCAGAGTATAGGTAATAGCAAAATAATAAGGAAGTGATGAGCTCATTACCTTTGTTTTTAATACAATTTATTTCATTTTAAGTTTATAGAATTTAACTTTTAATAGTGGCGGTGTTTAACAATTGGCTCAGAAAACTCTCATAAATTTAATAATTGGCTCCTGTGAGTGGGTGTGGAATAGCTCCAGCATACCACTGTATATTTGTTTTCCTCTTCCTTGTGTATCTGGAATTTTTCAACATTCGGAGAGAGTTATTGAGTACTTCTATGTGCTAGATGTTGGGGATTCAGTGACATAGTCCCTGTCTCATGGAGCAAATAGTCTTATTGAAAAACAAATAAGCAGTGATTTAGAGCAGTGGTGTAAGTGTGTCTTTGTGTTTTATTTACAAGACAGCAGAAGTCCTGTTTGGTGTTAAGGTGCACACTTGTTCCATTCTTTTTTTTGTTTTGTTTTGAGACGGAGTTTCACTTTTGTCGCCCAGGCTGGAGCGCAACAGCGCCATCTCAGCTCGCTGCAACCTCCGCCTCTGGGGTTCAAGAGATTCTTGTGCCTCAGCCTCCTGAGTAGCTGGGATTACTGGTGCCCACCACCATGCCCGGCTAATTTTTGTATTTTATAGAGATGGGGTTTCACCATGTTGGCCAGGCTGGTTTTGAACCACTGACCTCAGGTGATCCGCTTGCCTCGGCCTCCCAAAGTGCCGTGTGAGCTACCGCGCCTGGCCCCTTGTTCCCTTCTTGTTTCCCAGTTGTCCTGTACAGGTAGCTCTTGTGTCAGGGTTTTCCAGTTTTCTGACTAAAAATTCTTGCTCTTAATAAAAAGTTTGGCTAAGGAGCATGATGCTAAGGATGATGAGGTGCTGTCTTGAAGTTGCCTCTTGAAGGCTGACTGTATTAACAGGTGTGGCACCTGCCTCATTTGGAAGAAAGGCCCTCTAAACACCTTATGATTTGTATGGACCCGGGAATTCCTTTTCCTTCACTGTCAGAACTGATTCCCACGCCTTCTACCCTCTAACCTGGGCAAGTGCAAATTCTGAATCCCAAGCAAAAATAAATACATGAATACAAAATTTAAAATGGCCACCTACCATTTGTTGAGAATAAAAGAGAGTTGATGTTGAGAGGGCCTCCTCATTTTGTAGTTTCCCCTGAAATCAGAGGATTTCCAAGCGATGGTTACACCTCTGCTTATGTAAAAAGGTGTGGGGCTTGACCACTTCATCCAGACACGGATGCACCTGTGCAGGTACACGGGTCTGCACCCACAAGGACACACACACAAGGAGAAAAAGGCTCCCTTCTTGTCTTAACAGAGATTGTTCATCAAAAAGGGTTAGCAGCGACTTCTCTGTCATCAGGTGTAATGTCCCCTGAAATGACTTGGAAAAGTTTAATTATGTGAGTGCCTTATTTTCAGCTCCTGTTATCTTTTGAACTCTGAGAGGGTGGGGGGATGGGTTACCCCAAAGCTCAGGCTCTTTCTAAAGAGCCTTTGTTTTTCTGCCCAGGTATTAAGTTGGTGGCGCAACAATCCTAGGTACATTTGGTTCACTTTCCTCCGCCCTAGCCCTACCCCCAAGCGCTATCCTGGGTCTGAATGTGGGCCTGTGTTCTGGCCCGCCATCCTCAGGCCTGTACAGGGGACCGAAAGAGAATGGGCCACAGGAATGCACCCAGAACAGAGCCAAATTGTTCAAGCTGCGTGAAGAAGAAAGAAAAAACGGGAGGAGGGTGCATGGGGAGGGAGAAGAAGAAAAGCTTTCCTTGTCGGTTCAATTTCTCCGGAGATATTTGGAGGATAACATCGTAATTTTTCAGGGAGGGGCTGCAGGGGGAGCAGAAAACGAGAGAGCCGAGTTTTATCGGCACAGTGGCCCATACAGAAAGGTGACATTTGAGAGAACAATTGCTAGGTTGTTTGGCCACATTTGCTTCTATGAATGAGGCTTAAGAAAAGGTGTCTTTGGATTGCTACTAATAGTCATCTTCATCATTCCTGCTCTCTCTCTCTCTTTCTCAGTTCCCTTATGAAATAAGGGCACACAGGTAATAAACAAAGCACTATAAAAGATCAGATTGAGGTATTCTGTGGGCTCATTCAATGTCTGGAGCAAGCTTTCTGCACTCCACTGCCGGTGCTTTCTGGCTTCAAAAGCAGCTTTGAGACTGAGGAATAGTAGGCAGGATTAGACCAAGGGCCGGGAGTTCTACAACCCTGCTGAATTTAAAAGGACCATGATCTTGGTCAGCTAAACCACACCCGATGGCCAATGGGCAGAGGAAAAGATGGCAGGGTAGAGACTCTTGGACTTACTCATTTGGATTTTGGAGTTTTACGTGACTTGGTCAAGCCTCATGCCAGATCCAGGTGAGTAGCTGCCTGGGCTAAAAAGCTGTCAGTCGAATCTCATTTTTGCCAACCTCGACAGATGATTCACTGTGATCCTTATTTCTTCTCTTTTTGCCTCGATGTAGGCACTAGGGGTGACTTGCAATCTCCCAGCAGAGTCTGTTCTGGCCACCTGCTGGGGGAGAAGCTGGCCAACCTCTACAAAGGAATTGTATTGATAGGTAGAAATTGGGGGAAGGGAGTTAGGGAGGATAATCAGCAATGGATTGATGGAGAGGTATGAATGACTCCTCTCCCAAAGGGCAGGCTTTCTTGCCACTAGTCTTCTTGCTCCTGACCAGGCCTCTATCCCCTGCCCTTGCCTCCTGTATATTTCTCCTTTGCTCTCAATCTGCATGATTCCACATAAGCAAACAAGGGACCCATTGGAAATTGTGAAGGGCCGCTGCCTGGTTTCCAACACAAGTAAGTTAAGTGAGTGAGCAGCAGGCACGGGCTGTGGATCGGATTTCCTACAGCATGTTGGTACCCAGGGCGCTTATCTAGAAAGTTCATCCACATGAAGGTGCTGCTGAGCTGGGCTCCCACAGGCTGGGCCTCTGGGCTGACAAGTAACTAAAGATGAAAGGGGGACCCAAGGGTTTTGGGGCTCTGTGTTTCATCAGAGTCTCAATATTCTTTACTCTGCTATTTGTTCTCCTTCTCCTGGATTACAATAATCATTACGGGTATAATCAAGTAATAGACCTTAATGGAGTTATATCCGTTTTGCAGAGAGGAGTATGGGGTTTAAATGGGCTTGTGCCCATGCTTGTATTTGCACAGGAATGCCCACCCGAATGTGATATATATACTTCAAATATTTGCTTGACAAAGCCTTGGAAATGCCATATTGCTTATGGACAGTAATTGTATCAGTTGTTTAGTTCTAGGCATTCCGAGGAGAAAATTCTTCTAGTAGCTATATATTCCCATCTATCTTATGACCAGTGAATAATGCCAGAGAGTGGTCTGATGTATACCTTCTATAACACTAGATTCTCCTATATCTACACAATACATTTAGCCTCAGGATTTTAGGTACTTTCCAAATGACCCATTTATTATTATTATTTTTATTAACCCTCATTTTGTGAGTAGAGAAATGAATCATCGGGGTTTCGGTTATCTTCTAATTATTACACAGAAGTCTTTCTGAGGTTTAACTAAAATCTTAGCCTTCCCAGATGACAAACAGATTTTTGTGTGCATGTAGGTTTAAGTGTACGTATTACAATGTACATCATGGCAGCTGTATACAAACGCAGCGGGTATATCGCTTGTTCTGTTAAGGCGTGTGTATGAGAACAAATAATGGAGAATATTGAGTCATTGTAACTTGGTGACTTTGACTCAGGCTCTAGACTTTTCAACAGAGACTTTTCTGATAGCCTGCTGTGTGAGAAATGAGGCTGAACGCTGCAAAGACATGGTATTAATTCGTAGGAACAGGGTTATATTTAATACCTCATAAATGTATTTCATAGACACGTACAAAGTTTAATATAGGTCTTTCTAATAATGAACAATAGATGCTTGAAAGCTCCCCCAATTTGCCATTACATAGAAAATTACCTCTTTATTTGCTCAGCTTCGAGGCTTTTGTTTCCTAAGCGATATGAATTTCTCTAGAAATAAGAGATTTTTAATATGGCTACTCTAAAATAAATCAAGCCTCTGGTTTTAACTGTGCCAGGAACATAGTAGGGAATCAGTAATGATTTGAAGATTGAAGGAATGATTGAATAGTCCCCTGAACTGTAGGTATTGATTTATGTTAATGTATACCTCTATATTTATTTACACAGGCATGTGCTTTCTTAAGTGGAGTAGTCAGTTTTTTGACTCAGTTGACAAGTTCTTATCTTAATGTCTCATTTAATTGATCAGCGACTTAAATTCAGTCAGTTAATCGGTTGCTTTGGTATTATGTAAATATATTTGAAAAATTTTGTATCCTTGAATTTTTCTTCTTTGTATTTCCCATCATCATCTATATTTAATCAATATACATTGAGTAGTTTAAGATAAGACCTCATTACTCTGAAACTACAGTTTGAAATACACGTGCAGTGTAAGTCAGGTGTACCAAATCCTGGAACAGAATTTAACTTCTTTTCTCATACTTCCTGATGGGAGACCTTGAATGACCAGCAGAGCTAATGGAGCACAGTGGTCAAAAAATTTATTCCTATAAGGTGACAGAAGGAAAAAGCACATCATTGCTCGAGAATTCTATAATTAATGCTAACTACAAGTCACAATCTATGATTGTGTTCTAAGAAGCATTTTGCCCAAACAATGCTAGGTGAAGCAGTTGCCAATGTTGTCTGGACCGGACATCTGCTTTTTACAGACTTATGGGGGCATGGGGACCTAGGGCTCAGACACATGCATTATTCACTGTTTCTTTCTCTGCTTATTAGCCTTGTGGGTAAGGGCAGCATTAACCACCGGCCCAGCAGCCTTTGAGAACACCATGGCAAAATTCAAGAAAACACACAGTCTTGTGTTTGGGGCTTTAAGAGACTCTAAGGTGACTTGGTGCTCAGGAGGATTTGAGAACAGATTGGCTTATAGCCATTACTGTTGGCTAATAATTGCACTAATCTTTTTGAGGTAGGGGTTAGTATTCCCCCCTCCCTCAATCTCCAAGACAGAGAACAATGGGAGAATTGTATTTCTGCACTATTCCATGAGATAGGGTCGGGACTGCAACTGGGTGGATATAAGGTCTTCAGGGGATGACCCACCAGGCGTTAGCCCCAAACCATCGTTGAGAAACCCAGGACCTGAGCATTACAGCTTTGGCCTAATGATAGGGAAGCATTTCCCTAGCTGAGCCATTTCAATAGCAGCTGTTTTCGGGTTCTCAAAAGTATCCTTTGGGTGCTCAGAAGCAAGTGCAGTACTCGCTGGAAGAGAAAGGGGAGTGAAAGGGTGTGTGTGTTTGACCTGCACATGTCTGTACTTGTGTGTGCTGCCTTTTATCCATTTTTCTCTTGCTTAAAATTCACTTAGTAAAACCATTTTGTCTTCTTTAGCATGGATGACATTAAACTGAAATCTGGAATTGCAATGCCACGTGGAGATGCCTTTGTAGAATGAATTGTGAATGTGTGTGTGTGTGTGTGTTTGTGTGTGGTTGGTGGTGGTGGGGGCCGTATTTGTCTTTAATATTAAAGTCAAGTTATCAGTTCTACTACCAGGAGTTAAAATAATCTACAAGATTAATCTACGCAGAGGGTATATCCTCTGATGTAGAAAGTATCATTTAAATGTAAAGTTGTGATAAGCATGCATCCTCTAATTTAGAAAGCACATGCATGGTAAAAACTTATGCCTAGAAGGTTCCACTAAGAAGTTCAAGGGTTCTTAGATCCAAGGGGCAGGTAAACCTCAGAATATATTTGTCACAGTTCGTCCTAATCTCCTTCACTTTTCCAAAAACGGGGCCCATGATCATTTTAAACATCCTAAGCCTCCCCTTTACTTTTAGGGAATTTCCATGGGCTAGTTGTTCAAATGTGGGGCACTGAGAAAGCCGGGTCCTTGCCACATAGCGACTGGGATAGGTGCAGATCATTTTATTTCTCCTCTGCCTCTCCACCCAAGGTTTCCCTCTTGCCTGAGAGTTCCAGCCCTTTCTCCCTCTGCTGCCTGTTAAGCAGCTGCTGGGTTCAGCAACAAGGAGGCTGGTGTGGCTGGTGGATGGAGAACACTGTTAGTGTAACTTGGCAGGAGGTTGCACGCTGGCACAGAGGGGCGGTGAAAACGAGAGGAGGTGAGAATGTCTCCACGGGGTGGGGGGCGGAGGACAGAGAAGAGGGACGACCACTAGGAGACCCACTGCCCCTGGTGGCTGGAGCTCGTAGGGAGCGGCTGGTCCAAATTGGATGGGGATCCAGCAAAGGCACAGTGTCTCCCCTCCCAGACCCCAGGAGTTCTCCAGCCTGCATTTTCCAGCTCCCCACGAACATTTCCAAATTAAAAAATAAAATAAAAATACGTGTGGAAAAATACAGTAAAAGTGACAGCGCCTTCCCGGTTTCCGACTGTTCTGTTTTGACTTCACAATCAGCCAAACTGGAGCCCCTGAGTAGCCAGCTTAATTTGTCACCTTGAGTTATTAACCGTTTCCCTGCCTCTCTCGGTGGGTGTCCTCCTGGCTCATCGCCCTGGCTGGCTCAGTGACCTGTTAATCTTGTGCCCTTTCTCTCGGGCTTATGGCTCTGCCTGGAGAGCCCTGTTTCCCTCTTGGAGTCAAATTTGAATTCATTTCACAGTCACCTCTCAGCTGGTTTTTGCCAAGTGGTGGCTGAAACAGAAGGGTGATGGGAAAGTGCAGGAAAGAATGGCTCCAGAGGCAGCTCTCGCGGGGTCCCCGGTGTCCTTTAGAAGTTCAACAGTTCAGTCTGTTTCTCTTGGTTAAGGGCCAAGAGGCAGAGGGAGGCTCATTTTAGAACTGGGATGATATAGAATGTAGTCTATTGGGAAGCAGAGGAGAGCTAATCCCGATACATTTTTTATGTCAGCAGAGTTAGTATGCGTGGTATTCTATCTCTCTTTCCATTAGCCCTCTGGTACCTCATACTTTCAAGTCTCATGCAGGTTTGGGACTTTTTTGGACAATATCCAAAGAACACCATTATCCAATGTTCCCTTTTTTCTGAAGACTTACATACCCCTAATACCATTCATCCTTGAAGCCTTGTACTTTTAGGACATCCAACTTATTAATACAAGCAATGAATCCAAGTTAATAAATTCTTTGGGGGAGCTACTGGTTTAATGCGTTACTCAGAGTACTAAGGTGTCTTTTAGAAACAAATTTAAAATGTATTAAAATTCTTTTTTATTCTTATAAGATGTAAATTTTCTTATATTTAAAGAGGTAGTATGGTTGCATGAATTATAATTCAAAATATAAAAATAAAACCACCTCCCCCAGCAACTCAGGTTCTTTTCTAGAGGCAACTGCAATGATTAGTTTATTGCTTATCCTCCCACAGATGTTTATGCACATGTGGGCAATTATAAAATCTCTACTGCTTTTGATTTTTTTTATTATTATACTTTAAGTTCTAGGGTACATGTGCACAACATGCAGATTTGTTACATAGGTATACATGTGCCATGTTGGTTTGCTGCACCCATTAATTCGTCATTTATATTAGGTATTTCTCCTAATGCTATCCCTCCCCCATCCCCCCACCCCATGACAGGCCCCAGGGTGTGATGTTCCCCGCCCTGTGTCCAAGTGTTCTCATTGTTCAATTCCCACCTATGAATGAGAACATGCAGTATCTGGCTTTCTGTCCTTGTGATAGTTTGCTCAGAATGATGGTTTCCAGCATCATCCATGTCCCTGCAAAGGACATGAACTCATCCTTTTTTATGGCTGCATAGTATTCCATGGTGTATATGTGCCACATTTTCTTAATCCATTTTCTTAATCTTAATAATTAATATTAATTATTAATAAATGCTATACTTTAGTTTTAAATTTAAGGAAAAGTTGTAAAAATAATTACAGAGTCTCCATTTACTGTATCATCCAGTTTTCCCTTTTGTTAACATCTGATAGTTTTGTGGTACATTTGTCACAGCTAGGGAACCAACATTGGTATATTAGAATTAATTAAATTCCACAGTTTATCAGGTTTCACTAGTTTTACCCCAGTGTCCCTTCTCGGTTCCAGGATCCTATCTTAAATTAAGCTGTCATGTCTCTTTAGACACCTCTGATCTGGGACAGTTTCTCAGACTTTCCTTGTTTTTGATGACCTGGACATTTTTGAGGAGGGCTGGTCAAGTATTTTGCAGAAGGTTCCTGAATTTCAGTTCGACTGATGTTTTTCTCATGGTTAGACAAGGGTTTTTGAGACAATGACCTCAGAGATGAAGTGCCTTTCTCATCATGTGATATCAAGAGTACGTACTTCAATAT
Source organism: Hylobates moloch (assembly GCF_009828535.3). Classification (NCBI taxonomy): domain Eukaryota; kingdom Metazoa; phylum Chordata; class Mammalia; order Primates; family Hylobatidae; genus Hylobates; species Hylobates moloch. The sequence goes on along the minus strand of NW_026652290.1, from coordinate 16,456,319 downwards.
GACTTATTGCTGATGATGTTAACCTTGATCACCTGGCCAAAGTAGTGTGTGTTGGGTTTCTCCAGTGTGAGGTTACTTCTCCTCGCTTCCATACTGTAATCTTTGGGAAAAAGTCACCAAATGCAGTCCAAACTCAATGAGTGGAGAGTTACACAAGTCCCTCTCCTTGTGGTCCCTTTAATTTCCAACAACATGACAACATACCCTACAGGCTTTGCCTTTTTATTTGAAACAACATATTTTAGAGATTCTCTCATGTCAATAACTCAATAACTTCCATATTTTTATTAATTTGCATTTATTCTGTGGATGTGTGAATACCACAATTGAGTCAACTAGTGATACCCTTTGTGACGGGCATTTAGGTTGCTTCAATATTTTGGTCTTGTAAACAATGCTGAAATAAATAACCTGGTACACACTCAAGTATACCTGCAGAATAAATTTCTGAATGTTAAATGGCTACTTAAAAAGGTGTGATTTGTAATTTCTTTTTTTTTCCTTCTTTTTTTTTCTGAGATGTAGTCTCGCTCTGTCGCCCAGGCTGGAGTGCAGTGGCGCAGTCTCGGCTCACTGCAAGCTCCGCCTCCTGGATTCATACCATTCTCCTGCCTCAGCCTCCCGAGTAGCTGGGACTACAGATGCCCGCCACCACGCCCAGCTAATTTTTTTTTGTATTTTTAGTAGAGACCGGGTTTCACCGTGTTAGCCAGGATGGTCTCAATCTCTTGACCTCGTGATCCACCCACCTCAGCCTCTCAAAGTGCTGGGATTACAGGCTTGAGCCACCGCATCTGGCCTAGTGATTTGTAATTTCATGAGCTGTTGCTGTATTGCCTTCCATAGACAGTCAATTTATAATCCCTCAGTATTATATAATCAGGAAGATTCAGTGGATGGAATTTTGGGTTGGTGGAGGACATATTTTTTAATTGGTAGACCACTGAGTGCTTTTGCAAATCTCCTTAAATCACATTACAGCAGGAACAACTCTAGAAAATACAATTATTTAGGAGCAACCTGATCTGTGAGCTAATTTACTGAGTCGAGCCCAGCCTACCTGCTGAAGAGCTCACATGCCTCCTACCTAGTTCCTTAACTAGGTTTTCACTCATGTCCATTTTGTCATACTCTTGAAACCTTCCTATCTTTGCATAGAACATTATTCTTTCCACTCCCACCTTCTTCCCCAGCCAATCATGTACCTGTTGAAAGTTTGTATCTTGGCTGGGCCTATGTGACTCATTCTTCGCTATTGTAGCACAAATTCACTCCATCTACCTTATATTTATTTGCACTTGTATATTGCTACATTCAGCCTCTTAAGTCATTGTTATATTGAAGACACTTTTGCCTCACATGTACATTATGAATATGCCAGGGTAAGAGGTTATATCTTCTCTTTATTGCATCATTCTCCAAAGGCTCCTGAACCCAATGTGAAGAGAGTCCACATTGCTAGCAGACTGCTGGCTGCTCTTCTTCTCCTCCATTTGCCTCCATCACCTGCTACAAGAGTCACCTGGGAGGAAACCATTGCTGTGAAGATGTCTGCCTATCCCTGGCTTCTTGGTGCTGAGACTCTTTCCTGAAAATAACTTGAGAGGGACAAATATTTTATTTGTGGCTAAGTGATAATTTCACAGGGGTAGTGAGGAATAGCTATAAAGATCACCAGAGAATTGAAATTATCCGAAACCATTGGAAATCACAGTGGAGTCACTTTTTTTTTTTTTTTTTTTGCGAAAGGGGGTGTGTTTTTTTGCCCCGGCCCAGGCTGGAGTACAGTGGCACGATCTCGGCTCACTGCAACCTCCGCCTCCCGGGTTCAAGTGATTCTTCTGCCTCAGCCTCCCAAGTAGCTGGGACTACAGGCACGTGCCACCATGCCTGGCTAATTTTTCTATTTTTAGTAGAGATGGTGTTTCACCATATTGGCCAGGCTGGTCTCCTGACCTTGTGATCTGCCCACCTTGGCCTCCCGAAGTTCTGGGATTACAGGTGTGAGCCACTGTGCCCAGCCCAGAGTGGAGTAACATTGGGCCACAAAGGCATCGTGGATGGTAGGGACCGTGGCTTCTCTACTGTGTTGGTGCTGGCTGCCTTGAATTTATTTACTGTAACCAGGTGGGCTGGCAACCGAGAAGGTTCTCCCTCTTGGCCATTCTGGTATTACACTAGCTGTTTTAGTCTCTTCTGGCTGCTATAAGAGAATACCACACATTGGGTGGCTTAAAAATAACATAAATTTATTTCTCACAGTTTTGGAGGCTGGAAAGTCCAAGATCAAGGCATTAGCAGATATGGTATCTGGTGAGGGTCCACTTTCTGGTTCACAGATGAAGCCTTCTCTCTGTGTTCTTATATGGTGGAATGGATGAGGGCTATCTGTGGAGCCTGTTTTGTAAGGACACTAATTCCGTTCATGAGGGTTTCACCCCTATGATCTAATGATGCCTCAAAGGCCCCACCTCAAATTAATATGATGGTTAGAATTTCAACATATTAATTTGGGGGAAAAACAGACTTTTAGACCATAGCACTAGGGTTTTGTTACTTTTTATTTTTTTTCTGCAAATCCAAGTTGAGACAGACATACTCTGCTCTAATGTAGTTGTCTTTTATCTAAGTCTCTGAAACCTAGCCTTCCTGAGATGAGAACATTGAGAAAGCCAGACATCTTGCCTTTGGGAATGGGCTTATTATTATTGATATTATTATTTTGTCCAGTGAAACATCCTCTATTGCACTTCTGCTTTCTAACCCTTTTAGCCCATACACACATCTATGGAGATAGTTTTTTCATTTGGTTCTTACTCATTCAATCTGTTTAAATGATGGGATTTTAGAGTTAGTAAGGTGTCTTGGAACCCCAAAGGAAAAGTCTCTCTCGAAGTCACAAAGCTGGTTGCAGAAGTCCAGGGTCATCTCAGACAGGTCTCTAACACCCATGAGTTAGTTTCTCTCTATCAGACTTCCTTATTTACGGAGTATCAAATAATAATAACAACAATAGTGATTAATGGCTGGCACTTATTGCGTACTTTCTATGAACCTATGATACAATAAATGCTTTCCATGTATTGTTTTCCTTTCTTTCTTTCCTTCCTTCCTTCCTTCCTTCCTTCCTTCCTTCCTTCCTTCCTTCCTTCTTTCCTTCCTTCCTTTCTTTCTTTTTGAGACAGAGTCTCACTCTGTCACCCAGGCTGGAGTGCAGTGGCACAATCTCAGCTCACTGCAAACTCCATCCCCCAGGTTCAAGCAATTCTTCTGCCTCAGCCTCCCGAGTAGCTGGGATTACAAGTGCCTGCCACTGCACCCAGCTAATTTTGTATTTTTAGTAGAGACAGGGTTTCTTGGCCAGGCTGGTCTTGAACTCCTGACCTCATGATCCACCTGCCTCGGCCTCCCAAAGCGCTGGGATTACAGGCGTGAGCCACTGTGCTCGGCCCCCATGTATTATTTTCTTATAACCACTAAGTCAGGCAACTATCATTATCCCCATTTAGCAGATGAGGAAATTTAGGAAACAGTGATTAAGTTACTTGCCCAAGATCAGCGGGCTAATAACAGGTGAAGTCAGGACAGTCAGATTGCTGAGCGTTCACACTTATCCTTGCTATGACGCCTTTCTGTGCTACATTACAGAGCAAAGTGGCACATGGAATGCAGAAAGCACATGGCAGAAACAGTCTCAGCCTTTGAGGGTTTCCATTATAGCCCAGGGGGCAAGATATGGGGATAGGGTTGCCTATAAAACACAGAACACCCAGTTACACTTGAATTCTGGATAGACACTGATTTTTTTTTTCTTGAGTCTAAGTATGTCTCAAATATTGCCCAGGGCATACTTATCCCGAAAACTGTATTTGTTGTTAGTCTGAAATTCAGATTTCACTGGGTATCCTGCATGTTTATGTGCTCAATCAGGCAAGATTTTATGGGGAAAATAAAGCTTATAAGCTATACACTTTTCCTTTTCCTTGACCCCAGATGATCTTCTCTCTATTCTCCTTTCCTTCTTCTGCAGCTCTTGCCATTGGGCCCCTCTCCCGGCTGTGTGCACTCCTTCCAAGATATGCAACCTTGGGACACAGCAGCAGGTTCTAGAGCTACGTACCAGGCTGCCCACCAGTCAGTATGAAAACATTTTCCCTTCTCCCTGGGAGCTCAGCCCTGGGGTACGCCCTGTAACGCCCGAAGCCTTGAGGCTTCTGCGGGAACACTCTTCCTCTTGGCTCTCTCCATTTGCTCTGCTCAACCTGTACACCACCCCAGACATATCTTACCAGGGTTCCCACCCCGTCCAGTCCAGTGGCTTGCACTGATTTGCATCAGGTCACTTGGTATTCATTAATATTCACCTACGTCCCTGAACCCAAAGGGAATGAGGCAGCAAAGAAGCCTGGCTGCTTCTTTGTTCTCTCTCTGAGATAGGCTTTCATGGGAATCTGATGAGCCGTTGGGGTGGGGTGGGCAGCTGCTCTGAGCACACTAGCTGCAGTCACTGCCTGTGTACTCTCTGGGATGGGGGCGTTCCACTGGCTATTTTAAGGCCAGACTGGTGAATGTTGGGTTCCCCTTCGTTTACCTAGGCTTTCAGTATTTTCCCTGGCACACGCTAAGGTGGTCACAGAATGTGGGAAACCAGGCAAGGGAAAAAATTAATGCAGTGTGATGACGCCCCTGGTAGCTGCTGCTAGATTCCATGGAAAAGATGGGGGGCTTGCTATCTGTGTCCACAGGGGCCTCCTAAAGCTGTTAGCTGTGTTGGCACCTGCTCAACTCCAGAGATGCTGGAAAAAGAAAACTGACTGCAAACTTGGTCTGCAGCCTGCCTGGTAGCCCCAGCTCCACCCATTCCCGTGGAGTGGCTTTGCCCACTGTGAATGCCCCTTTATCGTCAGTGAGCGATAATGACTTTTCAAAAACACTGTGTAGGCCTTGTGTCCCGGATGCCTGTGGCACGAAGGCTCTGCTTCCCTTTCAAGGGTGTTGGCTTAAAAACTCACCCAGAAACTTGAGAAAAATATCTCCACTTGGCAGCTCAGGAGGCTGACACCAACCACCTTCTGTGTTTCAGCCTGCTGGCCATGAACTGACTAGTGGACAGTTATTATAAGGGAAGGAAGTAACTTCAGTACAGAGAATTATGCAGCAGGCAAATGATAGTTATCTAAAGTCCCACAGGGAATATTCCCTGTGTCACTTAGACCTGCATGGTGAGGATTTAATTCAGGACCTTCCCTGAGCTGTAGATTGGCTTTGCAGGAATGTCCCCCCTTGGCCTCCCGCAGTCTTAACCTCTTGGTTAGCACTGTGTCATTACAGCCTATAGTGGAAATCAAGTCTTCGTGTGGGTCTGAAGTTGGGTGTGTAGTTGGGTATTGGTCTTTCCCATGAGTCAAGCATTTGTTAAGTGCCTACTGTGTACTAGGCACTTGACAGTCACGTAATGCTGTGTACCTTATGTCTATCAACCTGCATTCACAACAACTCTGTGTGGTAGGTGTCATTGGATCTGCTCTACAGATGCCATCTTCAGTAGCTTGACTATGGTCACCAGACAAGGTCAGCCTGGAAGACCTCCTGTGCAGTGTCTTCCTTTACACAAAGGCTCCAAAACAGCAGAACTTTAGTCTTGAGCATGCATTTTTCCATCTAATTGCAGCTTTATTCGGGAAAAATAGGTCATACCCAGAGGTGATGGGTCCACTTGAAGATTTTTATTTTGGTCATTTATCACATATTAGCAACTGAGCTCTATTCAGATACAGGTAATATAATTTCGTTACTTTTTAGTGACTGATATGGTTTGGCTCTGGGTCCCCACCCAAATCTCATGTTGAATTATAACCTTGGGAGAGGGATCCAGTGAGAGGTGATTGGATTATGGGGGCAGAATTTTCCCTTGCTGTTCTTGTGATAGTGAGTGAGTTCTCACAAGATCTGGTCGTTTTAAAAGTGTGTATCACTTCCTTTTTCACTCCCTCTCTCCTGCTGTGCCATGTGAAGATTGTGCCTGCTTCCCTTTCACCTTCCATCATGATTGTAAGTTTCCTGAGGCCTCCCTAGCCAGGCTTCCTGTACAGCCTGTGGAACCATGAGCCAGGTAAACCTCTGCTCTTTATAAATTATCCAGTTTCAGGTAGTTCTTTATAGCAGTGTGAGAACAGACTAATACAGTGACATCAAGTGAAAAATGCCTCAACCCAAAACTGTTGTCTTTCTGTCATACCTGAATGGCTTCTGTTGACTGGAGGACCACTTACATCCTCAACTGACCAGAAGATAGAGATGGTTCAATGTGGTCTCCAAATTGACTGACACTGGTCACTGAGATGTCAAAGGCAACCTCTTCTATTAAGAGTGTGAAATGCTCCATGTGAGCTTTTGTTCCTGCAGAGGTAATGCCCAATGTGTGCATGTTAAGTGTTGCTAACTTACTGGTGGAAAGTGAGCATTGGGAAAGTGCTTAGAGTCCCTGATGTTTGACTCAATCTAGGTAAAATCATAATCACGGTTTTATTGATTGTTTGCTCCCCAGGGTGATCCTAATCCCTTGCCCTCCATGAATGTTACCCTCCCTAACTGTGGTGACTGTGGGCTAGGCTTCATTTGGAGAGTCTGGAGAGCATGTATAAGTGAAATATCGGTTATTAATACCGGTTATGATTTTCAATTAAGTTCTTGACAGCCCAAAGGATCACAGCCTTCTTGTAATAGGCAGACCTTCTCCCTGCTTGGAAGACAGGAGTTAGCAAAGCACAAATATCTACAAAAAAATATTCTATTCTAGTTCTTACCTCAGAAGACATAAACCCAATTCCTGGAAAGTATGGAGAGATGGCCAGCCCCCCAAACCTGCCTGTCATTCTTCCTCCCATGATGAACATTTAATATAACATTATGCAGATTTGGGGACAAGTTGGTTGTTTACTTTTACTGCTTACCCTTTTGCCAAGCTTTCTACATATTCTTTATATTGCTCATCAAAGGCCATTCATTCCATACCATTTCTCAAGAACCTGCTGTGGACAAATCCCTATGCTTGGTGCTCTGAAGGACATAGATGGGGTCAAGGGTAAACAAGGGAGACTAAATGGCTGTACTAAAAACAAGCCAACAACTGTAAGGCAACAAACAGACTGTACAACCATGGTACTGGCACTGTATCACAAACCATACGTTCTTCTGCCAAAACAATCAATTAATGCTCCTAGAAATGAATTAGAATAGTACACTCTGTTCCTGCAGATGCCCTAGTTTGCTGAGGATAATGGCTTCCAGCTCCATCTATGTCCCTACAAAAGACATGATCTCGTTCCTGTTTATGGCTTCATAGTATTCAATGGTGTATATGTACTACATTTTCTTTATCCAGTCTATCAATGATGGACATTTGGGTTGATTCCATGTCTTTGCTATTGTGAATAGTGCTGCAGTGAACATACGCATGCATGTATCTTTGTAATAGAATGATTTACCTTCTTTTTGGTGTATACCCAGTAATGGGATTGCTGGGTCAAATGGGGAGGGAGAGCATTAGGAAAAATAGCTAATGCATGGTGGGCTTAATACCTAGGTGACGGGTTGACAGGTGCAGCAAACCACCATGGCACACGTTTACCTATGTAACAAACCTGCACATCCTGCACATGTACCCCAGAACTTAAAAATTTAAAAAAGTACATTCACTACTTCATTCTGATATTCACTCAACAGGTACTTCTTGAGGGTCTTTAATGTCAGACTTCTGCATTAAGCCCCAAGAAGAAAGGAGAATGGTGAAAGATAAGCTCCCCGCTTCCAAGAGCTTATAATTAGGCCGATAGGAGAGATTACAAATAGGTCTTTCTTATATTGTTATTGTATAGGATAAATAGGGAGTCTGTTGTTTACGAGGAAATTTATGTTTGAAATGCAAACACACAGGACAAATTCAAACAGACATCACTCTTTTTTAGGCACCCATAGATTAAAAATGTACGAAAATTTAAAATAAGAGAGAAGAAAGTTTGACACTAAAGTGAATGATTTTTAAAGCATTTCTCTGTGATAAGATCTCCAATTGGGGCCGGGCGCGGTGGCTCACGCTTGTAATCCCAGCACTTTGGGAGGCCGAGGCGGGTGAATCACGAGGTCAGGAGATCGAGACCACGGTGAAACCCCGTCTCTACTAAAAATACAAAAAATTAGCCAGGCGTGGTGGCGGGCGCCTGTAGTCCCAGCTACTCGGAGAGGCTGAGGCAGGAGAATGGCATGAACCCGGGAGGCGGAGCTTGCAGTGAGCCGAGATTGTGCCACTGCACTCCAGCCTGGGGGACAGACCCAGACTCTGTCTCAAAAAAAAAAAAAAAAAAAAATTTCATCAGGGCAAGAAACCCTCCTGGCTTAGATTCAAAGTAGCTTTAGTAGAACTTGAAGGTGACAGACATACCTCCAGGAAACAGTGGGGCTTAAGTAGAGTGGAAATAGGGAGAGAGGAAGTCTACACTGTGGTGGGAATGGAGGATAGGAAAAGATTCTCCTAATGTGAATGGGGGAGCAAAGCTGTGGGGTAAGGAAAGAGAAGGATAAAGGGAAGGAATAAATGTAGGGTATGAGTGCTAGCTAGACTGAGGGCTTTTGTTTTAAATCAAAACAAACTTTTGTATAGGTCAAATCTGTGCATGATACAAAAATCAAAAGGTCCAAGAAAACATATTGTGCAAATTCAGTCCCACCCTGGCCTTAGCTCCTAGCCATCCAGTCTCCTACCCCACAGGCACCAGTGGTGCTTCTGGGTATCCTTTCAGGGATAGTATGTGCATTTATTCAAGCACTAGAACAGTGGTTCCCAACCAGGGGTGATTTTACCCTCCAGGGAACACTTGGAAATGTCTGGAGACTTTTTGATGGTGATGATGGAGAGGGTGGTGGTCTGTGGGTGGGGTGCTAACATCTGGTGGACAGAAGCTAAGGATGTTGCTAAACATCTTATAATGCACAAGACACATACAATCTAGTTAGAAAGGTTATAGAGAGGAAGGAGATAGATTGTCAACTGCCCATACTATTAGGCACTTTGACATTTTTAATTTAAAATATAATTTGGAGACCTTTTTATTTAATTCAACACACACAGAAGGGCTTGTATGGATGTAAAATACCGAAACACAGACAGCTGTCTTTGTAAAGCTCCATAATATTCTATTATATGTCTATGCCATAAATTTCTTCCCCCATTGTTGGACATTAGGTTTCTTCTCACAGTCTTCTGCATTACTCCGCACAGCATTAGAGACAATGCTTTTACATTCACCTTTCTATAGATCTGGAAGCATATTTGTTAAGATTAATTCCTTGAAGTAGAATTGCAGGGTCAAGGAGGGTGTATGTTTGAATTCTGGTAGATACTTAGACTAATATTAAATTTGCCATGATCAGGTGTTTTTTGTTGTTGTTGTTGTTGTTGTTTTTTTTTTTTTTTTTTTTTAGAAATTACACCTGCCGTTCTTTGTTTTAGATGTCTGGAGATGTGTTCTGGTACTGTGGGCAACAGAAGCAGATAGCACAATGCAGTGCTTTCTTAACTTGCACAATCTTAGGAAATACTTAGGGCGCTTGTTAAAAATATAAGTTATTGCCGGGCGCGGTGGCTCACGCTTGTAATCCCAGCACTTTGGGAGGCCGAGGTGGGCGGATCACGAGGTCAGGAGATCGAGACCACGGTGAAACCCCGTCTCTACTAAAAATACAAAAAAATTAGCTGGGTGTGGTGGCGGGCACCTGTAGTCCCAGCTGCTCGGAGAGGCTGAGGCGGGAGAATGGCGTGAGCCCGGGAGGCGGAGCTTGCAGTGAGCCGAGATTGCGCCACTGCACTCCAGCCTGGGTGACAGAGCAAGACTCCGTCTCAAAAAAAAAAAAAAAAA